>NW_014554899.1:3728682-4004151 GCF_001313825.1 Dinoponera quadriceps | reverse complement strand
TATATATATATATATATATATAGATAGATAGATAGATAGATAGATAGATATAGAAAGTTGCAGTTACATAACTGTTGTAATTTCCTACTCAACAATGTAATTGTTATATAATAACGCGTATGTTATATAACAGTTACATTGTTGAGTAGGAAATTACAACTAACAGTTATATAACTGCAATTTTGTTTGCTAGATGTATATATGTAAAATCCTTTGTGTATGTGCACACTAGCGTGCCACATATTGCAGTTATTCATATTAAATGATTTGCAACGTATAACGTTAGGTATTGATTCGAATATGAACTAGATCACATATTTTTATAATATAAATTAAAGACGAAGAAGAAAGATTAAAGTGAGAACACATTTATACATACAATATATTCACTAATTATATTTAATTGTCAAGTTAGTTATTGAGATATTTCATATTTTTGAAGCAAAATTTCATGATTATTTCGAAAAATCTTTGTTCACAAAACTTAATTAATGTAGTCGCTGTTCTCTCTCTCTCTCTATGCACACACACACACACACACACACGCGCGCGCGCACATCTAAGTATCTGGCTGTAGTATATATGGTTAGCTACATATTCTTGAATGTACTTATATTATATACATTTCCTTTTCTTATTTGTCATTCCGTTGCGCCCTGAGAGGAATCAAAGGAGAAATATTTAATAAATTGATCTCCCTGTGTCTATTCATCTATCTTATTTAATATCACATAGCAGGGCTACACCTCGAAGTGTCCAATGCCGAGGATTGTGATCCGTCTCGAAATCGATAGAACCCACGTATTTTGCATCCGTTCTCTGAGGTTTCCTGTATATAGGACACTCATATAATTTCGGATCTTTGCCGGCTGTAGTATTTATCGCGAAAATGTAAATGACTGGCATTTGTTCGTAGAGGACTTTCGGCCTACTCTCGACGAGTTTGCCGGCTTTTCGGTCGAGCGACGCACCCTCGAGAAACAAACCGTGGACGTAAACTCCCTCCTGCGGTTGATTTTTAATATCCTCCTTGTTGTAACGCGTTATCACGTTTTGCAGGACGACAGAATCCAAAGCCCATCCCTTGTGCGCTCTGGTCACTTCCTGAAATTCATTTACGTTAATTTATGTATGTAACGTTAATTATTACGTTAATTTATATATGTAACGTTAATTATTACGTTAATTTATGTATGTATGCGTTAACTGACACATATGTACAAAGTGACACGGCTGATCCAAGTCTAATTGGCGTTAAGATAATTTAAGTACCAAAGAACAGAGATAAACACAGTTTACCTCGAACATCGCGTTTCACTTTCCACCTCACCTGCCTCATTGCCGTTAAGAATCCTTGCGGATTAAAAAACCCGGTCATCCAGAAAACCTTCGGACGGCCGTGGTTGCACCACTGTCTGAACTGATAGTCTCTTTCCAGAAGTTCCGTGTACCAAAAGCCCAAAGTCGCTGACTCCCAGGATATCTTCAACCACCTCTCCGGGATACGCGCATCGTACATCGCGTCCAGCGATTTTCGCAGACCCTGACTCATCACGATGGTACCCTCGATAGCCAGTTTCAAATCCGTCAAAGTGCTGCGCACCTCTTTGATGACTCTCGAAATCCTTGGAAGAGAAGAAGCCGTCGTACAGAAAAACCACTTGTCTCTGTGTTCTCATCGGATTATATTCCGTGACACTCCGTCGATGTTGACATTATTTCTTTATGCCCGATACGACAAAACGCTAACGTCTATCTCTTACCGGTCTATTTCTTGCCTCAGAAATATATTCATTGGCATCAACGGCCCCATCCTTTGAAGAGCTTCCTTCACCTCGAATGAGTTGTACTGCTTGGGTAATTTGGACAACATGTCATCAGCTAATTTATACACGACGTTCTCTCTGGTCTCACCGCCCTGTACACCACCTTCTTTCGGCTGTACGCTGAGAATCGTGTCGAGGATCCCTTTCGCTGTGTTGATCTGGTAAGTGATATCAGCGTTTGGATGCAACCCGAATACTTCCGGCGTGTCGGTGGCTGGTAAACTGTCGATGTAGTCTAAGTATCCCTGAAGGTTTCTCGTCTGAGGTACCCTGTATCCTCGGTAGAACTCGAAGCCTGGTCGTAACAGCACGTCGCAGAACCAGACGTGTGTGAAAGTCGTCAGCAAACGTTTGTCGAAGTCATCGGTGACTCTACCGCCGTATTGAACCTGTGAAGCGGCGATGAGAGGGGATGAGGTGAGAGATGCAGAGAACGCTATCAAATTATAGAGGGTACGCTAAAAGTCTGGATACAGTAGAATATCTCGTAAACGTAGTATAATTTTGAAAAAGGTGTTTTAGATAAAAGTTGTAGAATTTAAAAAGATCTCGCCGCTCATCTATTTATCGATCTTATCGATTTGGCCTTGGATGGAGGCTTCGAATAAAAGTCAACTTTATTTTGTCAAATGGAATCATATAATTTTTGAAACACAAATCCATTCCTCTGTTCATTCTGCATATAAAAGTATTATACTTTTGTACGTAGAATGACAGGTGGAATCAATCGCTGTAAATTTAGAGAAATCTTAAAAAAATGCATTGTATTTTGCAAATATATCGATG
The DNA here is from genome assembly GCF_001313825.1 of Dinoponera quadriceps. Lineage (NCBI taxonomy): Eukaryota > Metazoa > Arthropoda > Insecta > Hymenoptera > Formicidae > Dinoponera > Dinoponera quadriceps. The sequence goes on along the minus strand of NW_014554899.1, from coordinate 4,001,539 downwards.
TATAATAATTAATATTAATAATCAATTGCTCTCTCATATTATTACGCAAAAGAATGTTAAGGTAATGTTATTGAAATGAATATGAGATATTTCATATCTTGTAGAATAAAAAGTAAAATATCTGGAAAAATGTTCACTTTTCGATAATCTTACTCTAGTACTTTTATACGAGGAACGAATAGAGAAATCGATTTGTGTTAAGAAAACTACATGATTCCATTTAAAAAATGAAGTTGACCTTTTTTTAACATTGACATCTCCACCCAAGGGTAAAACTGATAAACTTAATAAAAAGATCTTTTTAAACCCTACAACTTTTATCTGAAACATTTTTTTCAAGACTGCATTGTTTACGAGGTATTCGACTGTATGTATGTATTGCCATATTGTATATCAGACTTTTGGCGCGCTCTGTATAATTATTTCGCGCGAATATATGTAGACACAAATCGCAACCTCTCCGAGCATGTAGCAGACGGTCGGCCAGGAGACGCCCTTCTTAGGATCCATATCGTCCAAATGGTTCTGTATGAATTGAACGGACGCCGCAAAATCCGCCTGATTGAACTCGTAGGGTATGTTCCAGCCAAGCGGTCCGAATTTTCTCCTCTCTTGCACCACGGTGTGCAAAAACGCGACAGCGTACAACAGGGGTGGCCATTGCGATTGCGTGCTGTAATCCAACGTGTCTTGTGTCACCCCTTGATAAGTCCTCTTCAAGCTAGCCCTTATGCCTTGAGGTGGCTCGTTCGTGAACTTGATCGCCATCTGAAACAGTTCGTTTTAGGAGGTCTGGGCTTCTTCGAATTCGTGCTGCATCTCTTCGCGTTTACGATAATGTGCAGTTTTTCACTCGAGTCGAGAATCCAACCTGTAGCAAGCCGATGGGGAACTGAAGGTGTACTTCGGTCGTCATCCAAAGTCTGAACGCCTCGTGCACCGTCTCCGTTTCGACGAGAGCATCCATCACCTCGGTGCAAAACGGCAACGATAGATGGATATTTTGCAGGAGAACCCAGCCGCCCGTGTTCATGGCCTCGCTGATCATCCTGCGGGCGTGAAACTCTTGGCCCTGTCCCATGGATACCGAGTTTAACGCTGTAAAAAGACCTCGTGGTGAAAACCTCGTCATGAGCAGGATCGATCGTGACTTACGGATCGTCTTCTGCTTAGCCAACGCTGTAATTTGCGGACTCGGGTCGGATCCAATAGACAAGAGACACACCAGTGGCGTTCTGGTCTCGGACTCGAGCCATGTCGCCTCTAGGTCCAATATTTTCGCCTCTCCGTACTCTCTGCCCAACGACTCGGTGATATACCTCCTCGCCTGCGATAAAGTTCGGTCGGGGCTCCATGATCTGATGAGCAGCAACTTCCGGAACACGTCGAGGCTCTTCTGATAGCCGCACGGCAGCTCCTCCTCCTCCGGCTTCTCTTTCTCGTACCACATCCTCCATTCCCTCTCGCTGAATTCGATTTTGGTGAGGATGTCGGCGAACACCTCGAGCCGGCTGATCTCGACCAAGTTCAGCCACGTTATATCGAGTATCCATTTGAACGGCTTCGGCGTTACCGCGTTGAGATCCAAAGACGCGCCTCCTTTAATGAAGGCGTTGAATTCCGCGTGGGAGATGATGCCTTTGTGACAGTCTATCTTCATAGCTAGCATCAGCGTGAACAGAGATTTGTGTCGCTCGTAGAGGCTCCTGAGGGTGAACGCCCAGACCTCGTAGGTGAGGTGACGCAGGATTGTGTTGATTCGCTCATGGGTGATGGGACTCTTTGTAGACTTGGTGATCGAGTTGTCGAAGATCGTTAGGAATTGCCGCAATGAGTTCTGGTACATCACGTTGACGTTGCTCATCTCGACTATCAGGAAGTACAGAATGGACCCTCTCGACGCGACTGCGCGGAACTCCTCGCGGGCCAACGTGATCTTCTTCTCGGTGAGGGCGGACACCTGCAGCTTCTCGTTCACTGACTCGGCTGTGGTCTTAGTTTCTCGGAGGACGGTTATCAGCGCCTCGTCGTCCACCAGGGAGCCTTCCGAAGACGTGAGTCTGTGCAGCAGCGTACTCTCGAGCTCTTTCATCGAGCGCTGGTTGGTCATGACCGATTCGAACAGGGCGACCCTTTCCGCTTCCAAGTCGGCTTTCTCCATAAGTATCACTCGACCTAACAGCTGATCCTCCAAACCCAGCATCGTCACCGTGAAGTCGATGATCGACGTCTTCGCGGAGACCTCCGGACTGTACGCGGGATTCGGCAGCTTGGTGGTGATGTACAGCATGAATCCCGGCATTACGTCGCACTCCTTGTCGCCGACGATTACCTTCTCGATGGAACCCGACTTGATGAAGTTCTTCTCGAGCACGTTGTCGAGCACCGGGTCGAGCTCCTCCGCCACGTCTTCGATCAGCAGCGGCCTGCCCAACGAGAGACTGTCCTCGAGGTGGGTGCGAAAGTACTTGTGATTCAACGAGGTGATTTGCAGCTCGTTCGTGCTTTCCTTATTCTTGATCCACATTTTTCCCTGATTCTGAGGATCCACAAGGAGCGGATAAGACGAGGACTTGGTGACAATGAGCGCGTTCTGCACGGACAATTCATCGTTCGGCAGCCCCTGAAGAGTCCACTCCGACATGGTCGCGCTGTCGACCAGCATGTTCGTTATATTCAGATTCTTGGTAAACGGTATAGACTTGGTGGTCAGTGTATTCATCCACGCATTCACCAGGCTGGCTCGATATTGCTGATTGTAAGGTCCGCAGTACGACAAGAATCCGGTCGCCAGCAGAACGTCTCCAACCAATCGTCCTAGCTGAATCTTGAACTCGCCGCTTTGTTCGGTCCAGCGGATCTTCTCGCCGCCTAAACCGTTGATCAAGGCAGTCGCGGCCGTCATCTTCCTCAGGCACACGTTCGCTGCCTCCGTTAGTCGTTGCTTCTCCGCCACCGCGCTGTCATATTGCTCTTTGACCGCCTGCAGAGCCATCTCCCTCTCGGATAACTCTCTCTCAGCGTTCGCCAGGTCCTCCATCGCGAGCTTCAGCCGTGCCTCCTGCAGCGCCAGATTCGCCTTCAACGGCAGCACTTCCTTGTTGACGCTATGGAAGAACGCCATCGCCTTGGTCCACGATAGCAGTCCGGCCACGTCGCCGCACACTCGCCTAGCCGTCTCCATATTATAGTCCTCCATCTTGAAGTAGGGCTGCAGCAGCTCGACCATCTCGTTGTTGATTATGTCCTTCGGATAGTTCTGCAATTGCAAGAGGAACGTCGTGCTGGCCATCAACTTCAGGGACTCCGCCCATGAGGGCCTCGGACACGGCGCGGCGGTGTCAGGTACGACCGAGCCAATCTTACGTTGAAACAAGATCAGCACGCAGTCCATGATCCTCATGATAAGGTGCGGTGGTCTACCCAGCTTCCTCACTGTCGCTATATGAGCGGGCTTGATGGTGTTTAAAGCGGCCTCTGCTTCTTCTAATGCCGGCTTCGCAGCTTCTAACTTCTGCTCGGCCAACGCTTTCTCATCGGCTATGCAGGCTACCAGTTGCTCCGCTTTCTCCTTTACTCTCTGCACTTGATTCTTGAAAGCCTCCGCCTGCATGGCTCTCTCGGTCACCTCCAGAAGCACCTTCTCAGCCTTCTCGGAGGCTTGGACCAGCTCTTGTTCCATCACAGCTAAATCTCTCTTCAAGATCTCGACCGATATCGACGCTTCCTCGAGCTTCGCTAGACCTGTGTCCATTCTTTTCGCACCCTCGCCGAGTTCGTGCTGCTTGGACCGATAAATATTCTTGTAACCGCCGATGAAATTCAAGTAGGACTTCGGAGTCACGTGAGTGGCACGTCGAAATCGTTGGAAGTACTCGGTCGAGGTCACCGAGACGATATCCTGTATGGAACCCAACGCGTTCACCAGCTCAACCTTCACCTCGTCGGTGCAGGCGATCTCAAAGTCGTGAAGGAAATGCTTGGCGACCAAGATTAGAGCGTCCTTGGGCCAGGGTTGAAACCAGTCTATAGTGCAGCCTGAGATGAGCGCTGGGAATCGTTGCGCGCGATTCCGGAACTTCTCGCCCACGGGCGAGAAACAGAAGACGACGTGCAGATTTTGGCAGGTCCTCTGCAGGAAGAAGTCCATCACCTGCTCGTTACTGAGAGTCCTCTTGGGATTCTCTCGTCTTAAAATTGGCGTCAACTCCGAGATGATTTCCGCTTGCTCGTCGCGCGTGAATAAGTTACTGATCACCCCCGAGCTCAGGATATTGTTCAAGTATTCGAGAAAGCCCTCCTCTTTGATGTCAAGGTCGGTGAAGATGAAAGTTGTGCCTTTGCCCTGTGCACCGCAGGTGCGATAAAGGAATCTAAGGTCCTCCAAGAAATTAGCCACGTTGTATGATCTAGTCAGGGTGATTTGAAATGTCTTGTATCCGGCGATAAAAGAGGAGAGCTTCGTGAGGCTTTGCTTGCCGGAACCGCCGACGCCCACCAGCATCACGTTGCCCTTCGGATGCCGAATGACTCGGGATATCTTCACCAAGTGTAGCATTGCGTCCGGGAAGAAGACTAGGTCCATTCCGGCGCCCCTCTGCATCTCATTGAACTGCGCGAGAAACATGTCCAGTCGGTCTCGCAATATCTGATCATCGTAAACCGGCTCGTACACTTTGGGAAGCTCCACGTCCGCATCCTCACCTTCTTCACCGGTCGGTTCCGGGGCATCCCTGCGGCAAAACATGCATTAGTTTCATGATCTACTATTTTCGTAACATAACGTACCTCATGAAATCGACGAACGCGGGATCTTGATCCAGCATGCCCACGTATTTTTCCCCAAGAATATCGCCCACGACGTGAACTACTTCTTTACCGAACCAGTCCTTGTCGCTTTGTATGGTGAACCGGTCGCTGAACACCCGTGTGCATTCGTGCTTCCAGAGCAGCATCAGCACGCTCTCCTTGTCGATGACCGTTGACAACGTGCCGACCATACCTTGCCAGATCCTCGAAAGATCTCGCAGACTGAAGACATAATGGAACTTGGCAGGCGTTGGCAGTAGCTTTGACCGTGTTTTGTCCCAGAGCATCCGGGTCAAAGGAACCATCTTCTTCACAAGCAGACGCACTTCTTGCGAGAATCCTCTCTTCACGTTATAATGCCCCTCTCCCAGGACGCTGAAGATCCGGTCGATCGACGCATTGTCGGGCAGTGTGCAATTGAAGATGCAAAATTGCCTCTTGAGTCTCGAGGGGATGTCGTTCCTCCCGCCGCCGGGCTGACACATGGCCGCCAGGAAAGTCACGTCGACGATGACGATGAAGTCGCCAGGCTTCTCCAACGAGTAGAACCCCTTCATGTCCATCGTTTGCCGGACGATCTCGTTGGTAATCTGATCGCCCCATTCGTTGATCTGCGGCAGATTCACGTCGTCTATGAAGACCAGCATCTTCTTGCCGCCCGGCGGCCCGAACGTATTCCCCATACGCTTCTCCACGTAGCTCTCGATGGTCTTTTGGAATTGGTACGGGCTAGTGGCCGAACTGAAATTGAACGAACGACCCAGAGTCGTGTCCGGATTCGCTTTCCTCATGTATGACTTCATCATGACGGTCTTGGCGGATCCCTGCTCCCCTATCAACAGCACAGCCTTGTCTTGACGGCCAATCAAGTCTATCAGGTATTGGATCCTCACGTTATCCGGTATGGGAACCAGAACGTTGCTGTAGTCGGGCGTTGAATATTCGGGATACACGTAATTGGTCACCATGCTCGTCCAAGTGTCCCATAGGCCTTTGTCCGTGACGAAGAAGTCGAACACCGTGGCGTCCAAGTATCTATCGGAAGTTGGCAGATCCAAGGTGTCGAAGTTCTCGCGGAGATACCTGTCGTACTTCAGCCTATCGGCGGTTTCCAACAACGCTCCTACGCTCCACACTAACGCGAACACGTAGAGGTGCTTCAGGTATTCCGCCGTTACCGGTTGCGGCTTGTCCTTTTCCGTGTTCTCGTCCTCAGCCTCCTCTGACGTCGCCTCGACTGGTATCAGGCCTTCCAGCAGGCAAAGCATCTGCCTCACTATGTTACATTGTAAAACGTCGATGGCGAGTATCAGCGTCTGAGTGCTCCACAAATAAACCTTAAACCGAGAGTGTAATACTATGTATAAAGTGTATTACAATACGCATTCAGAAAAGATAGATTGTTTGGAATGTTCGTTTTAAATTTCGCGCGTTCCGTATTGCTATGATAATCAGTGAAAACGAGGGCGCTCCAGACGATTTGTCAACAAACTTCCCCGGATTTATGAACTCGTTAAGGGAACCTCGCAGGCCTTCCTAACTGCAAAATCATTTCGGCAAAAATCAGGTGGAAAGATGAAGAAGCAGAAGATCCACTTTCTCCAATTGATGTTATATTGCTTCCAGCGCTTCACACCGTCACAGATTCTGAATGAGATGTCCTCTGTGTATGAAGATACTTGCCTGAGATGTATGTCCTGTGTGTATGGTGTGACGGGGCCTCACCCAAAGAGGGCTTTTTTGGGCTTTTTTGATTTGTTGGGATTTTAAGGGCGTGGTATATTATGAGCTTCTTCAACTGAACGAGACCATCAATGCGGTCTCGCCTATGACGTTACAAAACCAATATAGCTAGCGAGGGGAGCGGAGTTTTAATTCTACACGCAAAACTCATATAATTATCAGCATTATGATTGCTATAGCTATATATTTTTTCTGGGTTTACATCTTTTGCGTCGAATTAACGATTCGGGGTCAATCAAGATTTACCTGGGCGAAAGAATCCGCGAACAACTGTTCGAGTACTTCTTGTTCCAGCGTCGATCGTGCCTTCAGCCATGCAGTGACAACCGGCTCCCAGTCCAATCCCGAAGAGCTCATATATACCATGCCGTTTCGCGAAACAGTCGCGGGACTTGCATTATCGATATTGTGCGGCTCGAAGATAATCTTGCACGTCGGCGCCATCGACAATCTGTCACCGTTGGCCAGAGTCAACGTCTTGTTGTCGTCCAATACGGAATTTAAATTTTCTATCCAGATACTGTCGACGGGACCATCGAGCACCAGCCACACGTGCTCGCCTTTCTTTAATTTCAGCGTTTTGCGCCACAGAGCTGAAAAAATTCCATCCGTCCAGTCGTTGGTGGCTACGTCCAATCGGCCGAACATTTGGGCTGCTGTTATACTCTTAGGATTCATTCTCATTTCCCTGTTTAATTAAACGAACTATTCATAACTTCAACAGATTACATCGAAAATCGATAATCTAAATTCCAAAGTATTCTATAAAGGCTGCATAGGCTATTACGTATTTCACTTACTTATGCGACTCGCTACATTGCGTTAATGCTTTCATCAAGGTGTGAATACAGGTCGTCTTGCCTGCACCTGTCGGACCTAATGTCATAATGCCGTGCCTCACGCGTTGCGTCTCATAAAGCTGTATTAACTTCAACACCCACGGCGCATGGTAAACCAGCCCAGCTTGCTGAACTTGTTCGTCAATGGCTGCCTCTAATTCCGGGTAGGACGTTTTCTCCAGGACTTGATTAGGGAAGAGGTCGGCTACGAGAGATATGAAGAGCGGCTCATCCTCGTCTGCAAAAGAAATAAATAAATAGATAGTTTATTAACTGGAGTTTAAAACACCTGGGATGTAAAGCTCCTTGAGTTTACAGAATAGGACATTAGAAACAGATTGCTTGAATCAAGTTAAGCAAAATATAGTGATGAAATACAGATGCAATTACCAGAAGAGATGCTGTTTGCAGCAAACAATATGTGTTCGTTTCAAAATTAAGCAACTAAGCAAAACTATCCAGCAAATGAAAGGATATAGATAAAAGTAAGAGAGAGAGAGAGAGAGAGAGAACATCGTAAGATTTGCTCAGCCTCGAACTAACACAATTATACCTATAAGTTTCGAGAGATTCATGTCCCGTAGAACGCGCATAACGATCGTGCTCTCCGAATCCTTGGAGTTGATTCTTTTGGCCGCTCCTAATGTCCGTAATACAGACAATATGTTTCGCAGACCGAAATCGTAGTGAACCTGCGAAGAACACGTGAATGCAAAGTGTATTAATGAAAATCATTGTTGCCTCTCTCTTCAATGTCATTAATGTTGAAGAAAAATTATCAACTGAGTCATAAACTAGTTTTGACAAATCATCGACTTTACCTGTTTGGTCAATTGCTCTTCGCACAACTTGTAGAGAGTGTAGAATTTCCGAGCGAGGGTGATGTTCTCCAGAAATCCGCAGCTGGCGAGTTTCACCCGAATGATAATCTGCCGGTCAGGCACCATCATGGCCACCGTGCGAAACTGTATCTTTAAGTTTTCCGGCAGTTCCTTTCGCCCGGCGTATCCCGGATTCTGAAATTCACAATTTATTATTCAGGCTTCCTTGTTCCGATTTGATGTTACGGCGCTAGTGTCTACCATAGTGATGAATATTCCAAGCTCCGGGCACATATCGATCTGATCACCGTCCGTGAAGACGAACTGCTTCTTCTTCTCCTTCTTCGCGGCGAGCACCACGGCGACCTGTTGCGCGGCAACCGACAGAACTGGCAATTCGATCCTGTTGAATTCGTCGAAACAACCCCATGAGCCACTCTGCGCCAGCCCTTTGTAGATACGACCCAATCCTCGATAATCCATCTGATCAGAGCAATTGAAGACCACCACGTACTTTGCGAGGGTCTTCCCCATATCCTTCACGGTCTCAGTTTTCCCAGTTCCTGCCGGACCGCAAGGAGATCCTCCCATCGACATCGATAGAGCCTGCGCCAGAGTTATGTAACACCTGAAAGTACAAAAACGGGTAAAGTAACAATTTATATTGGTTTGATGCAAGACTTTCTCCCATTTTTTCAATCAGTTCTCCGCTATGAAATCCTAGAATTTCTATGATCGTGAAATCATGCAGCTATCGGGAAGATGGCAGGTCATCGAACAAACCGAGGTATTCTTTATTGAGATTGATTGTATTCTTAAATAAATGAATAAATGTTATGTGTACGTTTCAATTAAAAACGGGACGAACTTTGCACTAATCCAATATATGCCCAGTAAAGACAAATTATCAGTAACATCAATGTTATAATTCCTCACTCAACATGACACACTCGTTATATTGCATTTACATTGTTGAGTGAGAAATTATAACATTATTGCTATGTTACTGTTGATTGATGTTTACTGGGCGTATACAGAGTAAAGTACGATTTGCGACTGCATTTACCTGTCTGTTAATGGCGTAATAACCAGCCGATCGGTACATCCCAAGTATTCATTCTGGTAAGTGAATTGAACATCCGTGATACATATGGAGGTCTTGTCCAGGTCCTCCTTGAAATAAAATCTGCATTGCTTCAGCCACTCAAAGTCGTTCACGGATCGCACGTTCAAGCGGCACTGAATTGAATGAAACATGAATTGTTGTATAAAAAGATACGTGTGTGTGCGTTTGTATGTGTGTGCGCGAAGAAAAGTTCCTTCTTTCATTTTCACGACGTACCAAAATGTCGAAGATGTCACGTTGATGCACATGTATGGTGATCAAGGTCTCGAACTTCGTTCGTTCCATCTTCGTGAGATCTCTCGTGGTCTGATCGATCAAGGTGTTCAAAAGATCGAGGAACTTGTTGTTCGTTTCCATCATGATCTTCTTGTCTGCGCGAGCTTGAGCCAAGGCCAGTTCGCCGTCGCGCGTCCAAATCATCTGGATACCCAGCAGTCCTATTTGAGCGGGCATCTTGTCGAGAAACGCCAGAAAATTGAAATTCGCATCGTTGATCATACTGAAGCATTGTCGGATGATAGAATGCAGGGAGAGTTGCGACGTCTGCAGCAACTGCATCAACCATGTCTCTACGGAGCCTTCCGCCCTCACTGCTCTCTCAAGCTGCGCATAATTATCATGAAAGAATGTAGGAGATATTCGTCATTATTGAATTTTAAATTTCAAAATTTCAGCTTCGTTTTCATTGCATATAAATCCGAGTTGTTAAAAATGTCGTGCAGAAACACTAAATTTTCCATATAGATAAATTTCTACGTGCTCTACGTACATTGTAAATTATTCTCATGCATATGTACCAATATCGTCTCGCCTTCCGATGACACAATGGCTGTCATTTTATTATACTCGATATCATGGAATTTGACGTAGCGTGTATTATCGAAGATAGAAAGTAGATGATTTTGTATGGTATGAGAATCGGACGCTTGGCCGAGTATCTCCAAGAGTGCAGGGTCGGAGACGAAGAAAAACCTCGGAAACATCATGCGTTTTTTCTCTAAATAGCTAAAACACGATTGAAAAAACGCGTGTTATCAAAGATCTAGGATTGATTATTAATTCGGTTAAGAGTTAAGTAAAAAAATTATTAACTTAGTTAATTTTAAATGAGTTGACTTTTAACGAATTAATTTGAAATGCTAATTAAGTTTTAACTTAAAAGAATTAATCTAAAATGTATTAACTTTAATTTATTAACTTTTTTTATATAAATTAAGATAATTCATCGATATTAAACTTATTATTTGTCATTAAAATCACATTTCTAAATGACGCATTTATGCGTCATTCGTTGCCAATGTGTTGATTTTTTAAATTAAATTAGTTTTGGTCTAGTAGTCTTTTAACTTAACTAAGTTAATTTTTTATAGGTCATTAACTTAGTTAAAAATAAAAATTAACTTGACCAACACTGCAAAATGCGTATTATTAATTATACAATGCACGCATATATACGCACCCACTCAAGGACTTCTGACACAACTCCAGTTGCTCTTGCAAGTGCGGCAAGAGTTGCTTCAGCAGGTCATCACCTACACAACAAGGTACAACGCCGGGCGTCTCGTGAGCACGCTGCATAATCTTCTGCCAGCTTTTGTCGATCTTGCTGAACCTCTTGGCCTCCTTCGGCAATTGCTTCGCGATGTCGCCGCCCACGAATACCGCCTCGAGGTAGACCCACATGTTCTGCACGAGCAGCCACCTCTCGAGTATTTCGTTCGTATTCGACAGGTCCGAGAGCCATTGCTGTATCTGCTTTCTGAAGGGCGCGTTGTAGCGATTCGACATCAGCGAGCCGAGCACCATCAGACTGTCCTCCAATTGACCGATCGTCTCCGCGGTGGTGTCTCCTCTCAGCAACAATTCCCCACGGTTGTTGAACGTCATGAACGTCAGCTCGTGAGAAGACCATTCGTTCACGACCGTCCTGAGTTTGGCCTCGATGTCCTTCTCCTTCATCGCCGATATGCAGATGTCCTCGATGTCCTCCTTGTTCTTCAGTAACGGCGCCTCGAGAATGTTTTTCAGACAGAAGCCTTCGCTCTCGAGATCGAACGTGTACCCTGTCACCTCCACGATCCTCTGCCAATGGCGTGGCTTCATGGCCTTGTTCGCCATCAGCTCGAGGAGGGGGCACATGTCGTTGAAGTCGTCGATCGTCTTCTTGAGCGCGAAGAACGCCGGCCACTCCTTCAGCCCTTTCGGCAGCTTGCGACAACGGTTTTGGAATTCCATCAGCTCGTTGTTGATCTCCTCGATATTGACCTAAAGGAATTACGGAAAATGGTCATGACGTAGTCTTGTTTGCGCAACGTCATGGCGTGGCACACAACGTAGAACGTTCCTGAGGAACGTGGACGGCTTTAATTACTTCGACATCCCTACCTCGCCCCATGGAATGTCATAATAGCTGCTGACTCTGTCGATGACATCGTTGTACAGTTTGTACAATTTCTGTAGCAGATTCAACTCCTTGCGGATCTGCGAGAGTTCTGGATAGTCCGTGATGGGCAGGCCGAAGAGTTCCTCGCCGTTCTGGTACGTCTGCAACTTTCGCCACATACCGTCAAACCTGTTTTGGAAGAGTATCTGCCTGTCGGAGGCATCTCGCGGACTCAAGCCCGGCTGCATCGGTCCGGACGATCTGTATTCCTCGCAGTACATCTCGTTATCTGCGCGGAACTTTTCGAGGTTGTTCCGCAGATCGTCCTGGAACTGCGGCTGCAGCGTCAATAGCAGCACGTGGCTCTCTTGCGCCCGCGTCAGCAAATTCTGCCAGGTGTCTCTCAGGTTGTCCACTTGTTCCAAACATTCCTGATCCACGGGCACCTCGTACCTGGTGACTATGTTGAAGGCCTCTTCTATAGGATCGATCTTCAGCTCCATGTCGACCTCCTGCTCGCGGATCTTCTTCAGAGTATCCATGATGAGGCGCACGTCGTCCAGGTCGCGGATCTGGTGGTCCAGTTTGCGGTCCATCTCGCTCATCAGCGCGTAAACGTATTCCATTTCGCGGCGATACTTCTTCTTCATCGCCTGTCCGATCTTGTGCGTGCAACCTGCGCCGAGTTCGTCGGATCTAGCGATCTTCTCTTGCTTTGTCGTAACAACGACACTTACCTTTGATCTCCGTATAGAGACCGTACTTCAGCTTCTCCGTTGACACGGCGATCGATGTGCCGAATATGATCATATCCGGTTCGGTGGCCAGTCGATCTTCGAGCTCGCTGTGCTTCCGAAGAGTAGCTTCGAATTCCGACAGGGAGATCTGCAACAGTTCTCGCATGCTGCGCTCATTCTTCCAAAGAAACTTGTACGGCTTCCAGCGATCGAGAAATTCTGTCAGATCCTGTTAAAATAAGTTGATTATAATATAGACTGCACATGTTAGAGATCTTGCGCTTTATATATGTTAATATAGGTCAGGATGGGTCACGGGGGCGCTTGCCCTCTCTCCTTAAATTTTGACAATGAGAAACAATTACATTATAATAATCATAGAAGTAAAAAAATGTAACTACCTTATGAATGTGTAATATTCCTAAAATATTGTATGAATATTATTCAATATTAAAATAATATTCTTATAATATTCTAAAAATGTTATGATATTTTTTAATAATATAGGACTGTTCTATTAATGTTATATGTCCGCTAGACACAATATTCTTGGCGTATTATAAAAATTCTATTCTTAACAAATTTCTTATAATGTTAAAAAAAAATAATAATGATATAAAATAATGTATATAAATAAAAAATATACACACACACACACATATATATATAATTTTTTTTATATAAAACGTATTTTTATACAAAATTATTTCGACTTTATTTATATAATAACATAATTGGTATTTCAATACATTTGAAATAAAAAAACTACAATTATATATATTGGGGGGTCCCAAACTAATCTTGATTCCCGTGATGCGCAAGTAGAACGTAGTAGTAATGCTTTATAAAAAAATTAATGTAATGAAAATTTCACAATTTTACCATCACATGTCAGTGCCTGCATTGTCTGCAATAATTTTGGTGTATTTCATTTGCGTAGGAAGATTCTTTTCTAATAAATAAATAATAATAAAATTTGTGTGAAGATAAATTTTTGCTCTTTCTCCCTTCTCCCCGCCTAATTGAAATCCTAGCTACTCTCATGTGTGTTAGTATCGTATATTATGGACTACCTGTCGTAATTCCATTGTGCAAGTGCTCAAATTGCCGAGCAATTTAATGATCTCCTTGTTGTCCATCACCATCGTGTGGAAATTTGTTCTTTGAACTGGAAACACGGGTCTCTCCTCGGAAAAAATCTTATAAAGCCTGCGTCTTCTGGTCTTCAAATCTTCCAGTTCTTGCTGCTTCTGTTTCGAGGAGTTATTTTGCGCTCGCAGCACGACATCAGCCAGGTTTCTTTTGGACGCATATGGCAGATTCTTCCACATGTTCTAACGACGAGATCGTCATCAGAACGCATCGGGTTTACGATAATTTCATGATTTCAGCATAGTCCCTTACCTTGCTATCTTTGACACTCCATTGTGACACTCCCTTCGCGACGCCCGTGATAAACTTTCCGACCGTCGTCAATGCTTCCTGAACATCGTCCAGGCTCGGCTTGACCGTCACTGCCGGAATCATCAGCGTCGCGTGTAATAGAAATATCGGGTTTGGCGACGCTTCTATAAGGGTAAGGATTTTTAGAGAAGAAGACTATATTAAAAAGAACAATTTGTCGATTCAACTTGTCGTGAATATTCAAACATCGAAACGCTGATTTGAAAGGAGGATTTGATGAACAATTACCGAGATTTGGTAATTTTAAATAGTCTTAACTTGTTTGGTTACTCTAACCAAATCATTTAATACTACTGTACTATAGTACAGTCAAATATTACACTAGAAAAAATATATATAACTATTCATTTGCGGGATATAAGGTTTATTTTACAGAAACAAAGCTTATTTTTATATCCCACAAATAAATTTTTAAATACCTTTTTTTTTCAATGTATATACAATATATCCCAAATAGCAAGGTGACGTCAAATGACGTTTCAATGGCGTCTTATTGAAACGTTAGAAACGCCATTAAGACGTTATTAAGACGTCACTTGACATTATTTTGCTATTTGGGATGGTACTAAATGATTTGACTACAATAATCAAACAATTGTAATTAAGATTATTCAACCAAATCTTGGTAATTGTTGCCAAATTCTTTCTTTCAGCATGGAGATAAAAGAAGTTTTGTTGAGAGCGTTACCCGAATCGAGTTCCCGTATAAACCGTTTCCTGATTGCGTCCAAAGATACCCTGGTGACTTTTATTAATACGTCCACAACCTTCCTGGAATAATATCGTCTCATCTCGGATACCGCGTTCCGAACCATTTCCTGCATGCCTTTGGGTAAAGCGCCCGGTGTAGTTAGTAATTGATGGGGGTCATCGAAGCAGTTCCACACCACGGACCAATCCTGCTGGACGGTTTGTTCTGCCGCCTCTCCGTCTTCCGCTCCTTCATTTCCGAGCAATGTAACGTTTGCAGCATCGATTTCGCGCCGGTGGCGAAATCGCATGGCGTTCACGTCGTAACAAACATTAATAATCGACATTAAGTGCGCTACCTTCACCGGTGGGAAAGTCAAATTGCTGAGAATTGGCAGTGCTTTTGAAACTGTCTATGGCCTTTCTAACAAGTTGCAACACCTCCTCCACCGCCTCCTCGACCATCATGCTCTTGCGATGCAAATCCACCGCAGCCGATCTACATATCTCCTCGTTCTTCTCCGCGAACTCCTCGATCGTCCACGGCTGCTCGGATTCGGGCAAAGTGTGCAAGGTCACTTTCTGCATACTCGCCAACACTTGCAGGATCCTGACAGGATAGAAATCATCATCAGTAGATTCGTCGAGAATTCGTAATTCAAATAGATAAAAAATTTGTGACCCGGACGCTTCGTTACAAATTCGCAAAATTTCCAAGCTAGAAGAGCAGAGTTGCTTCTTTTATCCTCGACACACACACCTATTGTCGTACACATCGTGCACTCTTGTAATGAGGATATCGAAGGTCTTGATCTGCTCCTTTGTGTTTTGACAAAAATCTTTCCAATCCGGCTTAGTCCACGTTAAGAATGTTAAGCCGGGTTCCAAGAGAGACGCAACGCAAACCAAATGCGGTAATAAAAGAGGCCGAACCTCCAACTTCACGCGCTTGGCGGTAGAGATAAATTCCTCGATCATAAGCTGAAGTGAGTCCGTAATCAGCGTAAAGTGATCTTTCTTCGCTAATATCGTCAGTGCGACAATTGGGATTTCCAGGTTGATCTTTGCCAGGCAATCGGCCTCGCGGAACAAGAGAACGACTCGACTTTCCAGATTCACCTTCACCTTCGCCGATTTCTCATCGACTATCAGCAGCGGTCTGAGAAAAAGTTCATGACGTATGATAAGGAACGCTGAATTTTCAGACTAATTAATTCCAGACGAGGAATTATTTCGAAGAAATTATTTTAACGAAATCATTCCCATGAAATGGTTTTAACGAAATTATTTCGTTGCTAATCTTACGATCTGACCGTTTCAAAGAATCCTCGATGATCCAAGAATTCTGGTGCGTCCAGATCTCGGCAATGTCGGTCTGATATTGCTTAAGAATCCCGATGACGTGATTATATCTCTTGATTAAATCGCCGGTCAGTGGTAAGGTCTTCAAAACAGGATGATTCGACACGGACGTCGTCAACTCGTCCAGATGCACTCTAACAAAATTTCAACGTTACTCCTCAGTAGTTGTGAATAATCATACAAACAATAGTGATTGTTATTTCGCTTACTTCAAGGAATTTGCCCAAGTCAGTCGTCCTGCTATGGGCGGCATGTGTCTTGGTAACGGTGGGTCGTCTCTCTGCCGTCTGAACAGTTTCAAAACCCGGTCTATCTCTCTGTCGCAATACCTCACGACGACGTTGTACTTTTCCTCCAATTTCGCGAGCGGTATTTTCTCACTGACCTTTTGTAAAATTGAGAGCGTTAACAAACATCCAAGTAGAAGGTCATATTATATCAATAATCTCATACCTAATTGTTAAATTGTTTCCAACATTTGCCAGTAAGTATACTATTATAATAATATTTTAAATGATATAAAATTATATTATAATTAACTCGTAATCTATAAAGATATTATCGGAACTCAATGACACCACCAATTCCTATTCAACTATAGAAGTCAAGCAACAGAGTGGTTAAGGTTGCCTTGGTTAAGGAAAGGATGGGTGAACCGCTACGGGATCGAAACAAAGGGACATATCTATGAGGATGTAATGACACAGAAATAAAAATGACAGATTTGTTAAAATTATTTAAATAAAATGATAAAACATTACTTTGTTTAAATCATGTCAATCAATATATTTCATAATAAATAGATATTAAATAACCAGCTATTTTATTTTATATTGGTCCTATACTTTTCGTCGTCAGTTAAACGTCACATAATGACGTCTAGTGGATGACATATCGACAACATAGTCTGATTTTCTAAGACCCGACTTGTGATATCTACTTGGTTTATTTCATGATCAAAATATGTTGTCTTCTTGACGTCTCTTTCCTACCTGAATAATGTTGGGTTGAAAGAATAGGATTTTCGAGATATCTTTCGTGGATTAATAGAAAAAAGAATAAATGAAATAAGTATGTTCGTTACCTTTTCAAATCGCGTCAAAAACCGTATTCCCTGTGGTGTTTCCCACACATCGGCGTAATTCTTCTCGATGATCTCGCCGATGCTCTCTTTCAACGTGTCGGTTTTCGTCATGAAGTCATCGTAGTCCGTGTCGAAGTCGGTGTTTCTCGGGTCCAGGTAATCGTAGGATTTGCTAGTCGCAATCTTCTTAGCTTCTTCAAAGGTTTTCATTGCCTCGTCCAATGCTATAAAATTCGATAGTCGGTATCGCATCGCTCATACGTTACGTTACGTAACGTTACGTTCAAGATGAGGACGAAGTCAAGCGTACCTTCTCCGAGAAGCAGTCCCTCCATTCGTCTTTCGAAGAGTGTTTGGTAGTCCTGTATGAGGTCAAACATAGTGAGAATCTTGCGAATTCTAGCGCAGGAGGCGTCAAATCGGCCGAAAACGTGCGTCTCTGAGAAAGAGAATTCTTGTTCCGTCACCGCCGGCGAGCAACGAACCAGCCTGTACGTCTCCCTGTAGGCTCTGTGAAATAAGAATTAATTTGTGATTAATATCTTCATATGTGAAAATGGATCGATTATATCACATGCATGCGTCTGTGCCAGCGAATTATATAATATATTAATCATATAATATATTTAATAGTCATGTGAATTTCAATTTCGGTACTTGTTTAAACGTAGGCAATGTTTCAATCGCGATCGTGCGGCAACTCGATCTTGGCCCCAAACTGTTTCACGGCCTCTCTTTGTGACGTAATCTCGACAAGCAGCGATCATTTGATTCGTGATCTTAATCATCAAGGAACTAGTCCTCTCCGAAGTGTTGTAGTATCTCGAGACGCTGTATATGAGCCGAACAGTTTGCAGCAATGACACCAGCGAATTTCGCATTTTTATCTACGGAATTTAAGAAATGTTTAATTGTACATACAATACAATTATTTTATTTGCTGTTGTTAGAGATGAAAATGACCAAAACCTGATGACAAATTACCTGGTAATTTTAGAAAGTTGGTAAAATGGTAATTTAGAGAAAAATTACGAAAATAAAAAAGTTTTAATATAAAGCTCAAAAGGAACATTTAGTTTTCAAGGTGAGTAAAATACCGTTTAACTCATATTTTTCACAAAATATTTTGATACTGTATATTGGTATATTAAACATAGCATATAATAATTAAGAAACTAGATAAATTATAATTAAAGGAACTTAAATAAATTTCTTTTTTGTGCGGATTTTGTGAAGAAAGCAAACCGGCAAAGTTTCGGTGATAATAAGTTTGTTTTCAGATGCAATTTTGTCAATTCATCAGAAGAAAAGAACCTTACATAAGAATGCGCACATAATAGTAAATCAACTTGTGGCTTTTATGGAAATGCGGTAAATTGATTAGCAATATCGCTACATATATTTCGAACCAATTTCTAGTACCATAAACTTAATAAAATCTACTTTTTCTATACAACACAAATATAATAGAATTGTATGAAAAAAACGGTTTAGTAGTATTTTAAGAAATGAAAACTTTAATATTCTCGAAGGATTGTAAATCTTTCTTTTAAAAAACATTTCAGAGATTATCGGGTATACAACTAAAGAAAATATAAGGAGAACAGTGTTTCATCAAGAAGGATTGAACTCACAGGATCGTCGAGGTAGAGGCAATGACAGCACTTCTCCAGCGCCTGAATGAACTTGGCATTGTCCTTTGCTTCGTTGAAACAATAGGTTACCTCGTCCTCCGCGTCGACCCAGTCTTTGATCAGCTTTGAGCGTGCAACTTGCAGGCACAGGAGAGACATCGTGACCTCATGATCCTGCAACTCCCTTCGTGAATTTCTCGCGAGTCGCAATGGAATAAATTAAATTTGCTAAAAGGGCATAAAAGAACCTGCAGTCGGTTGACCAGTTGACTGAATTGCGCGCCCCGTCGCTTCCAATATTCGAGTTCTTGCTGCGGCCCGGAATTGTCATTCTCCCTCTTCACCTGCTTGCTCTCCGCCATGAAGTCCTTGAGTCTCTTTATCCAGACCCTCACCCTCTCCTCGATCTGCTCCACGGCGTTGTCCTTCGCCACGAAGATCTTCGCTTCCTCGAAGTTGTGCACTTCCGTCATCATTGGCTCGCCGTCGCTGAATATGCTGCTCTCGAGCGCTACCTTTTCGCAAACTTTGCGCACATCGAATGTTACTTAGAAGGTCGCGAGATCGTGTAAGGGTGTAAAATGCGCGAATTTAAGGTTCACAAGGGTACCTTTGAGAGCGCTGCAAAAGGATCGCAAGCCTGGCAGCAAGAGAGTCTTGATCATCGTGCAATCGTCCTCACCTTCGGCGCCGGGGTGCGCTAACGCGTCCATGAACACTTGTTCCACGACTCGCTGGATGGACGTTATCACGCCTACTTTCATCGTATCTATCACACCTGTGTAGAGGTCCTTCTGGAAGCCTTCTTCGGGCAGTGGCTTCGACACGTTGATTCTACGCGGAAGAAAAGAAATAGCTGCCACAGGTAAAATTTAACCGTTCATATGGTACAAATGAAATTTAGTTAATTTAGCCCATTCTTTTTGTTCTTGTACGTAGTTTTTAGCTGCCACAGCTAAAAACTAGATCTGTAACTAAGTTTCAGTTATACCATGTGGACAGCTAATTCCTTTTTTCCGTGTATGTGTATTGGCGATGTCAAAATAAACGATCGCATTTAAAGAGGAAGGGTCACTGCGAGCATTGAATTGATTAAAATCACGTCGATTACCTGAACATATATATGCAGATGCCCGTGCAAGGCACTTGCCAGCCATCAGTCAGGAAGAGCTTCTTCTTCGACGGTTCCTTCGGCTCCTTCTGTTCCTTGACTTTCGCTGCCGTCGCATTCGGGGCTGACCTGGAGGTCACAGTTTTCGGTTGTACCTTTAACGAGATTACTCTCGCTGTTATCGCTGTCCTCGGGTAACCAACGATCAACAATGTCATACCGTGTCGGTCGGAGGCTCTGGCTCCTCCACTTCCTGATAGTACCAGACGAGGGTGGATCTCATGTGCGGGACAAACAGCAGGTTAATTTCGTCCAACATGTCGCCCTCAAAGACATGGTCCATCACCTCGTGCCGGGACAACTGTGTTGCATCCATCAAGAGTTGGAAAGCGAACTCCAAGCGAGGGTCCATCTCCCCTCGCCTCGCCTTCCTCTCGCATTCCTCCCGCCGTTTCTGCAAGCATAAGACAACGATCGTTAATCGACGCGAGAAAATGTTAACCGCATCTCAGTCTCTCGCTCATATCCATCGAATTTGAAAGCTTATTTTACATATATCGCGTCTTCTTAGACATTCTTGCGACTACTAAAAAGCATCTACACGAATTTTTCCTTGCGAGAAGCGTGTCGGAATTTCGAGCCGCGCTCTGTCGCGACCTGGAGAATATCCTCGGGACCTTCCTCGTCGCTAGCATCATCGGAATTCCCGTCCGATCTCTGCTTAATGACTTGCGGCGCTTGCACGAACATAAGTCAGGCGGAGAGCGACACGTGGCCACGGTGGAAGCTGACTGAGCAACGATGTGCAGGCTGCACCGAGAGTCACCCTCGAGGCTCGGCGAATTCTCGCGAACACCGGCCGAGGTGGTGCGAGGGGATGGCTCGTGGTGCCACGGTTTCGTGTCTGGCACCGCCCTTCGACGCATCGTTCGTGTCGTGTGGGAATTTCCGCGCGATTCGACCCCTAAGTAGTCGATATCGCTGTATCACGGATATCTCCCGTGAAATCGGGAACTTGCGAACGCGAGATCGTTGCGCGTTCGCGCGCGCCAATAATGGCACTACAAATTGTCTATCGAATCTTCCGTAATGAGCCACTTGTTACTCGTTATAAAATGTAACGGTGCATCATAAGAATTGAGAATTAAGCGATGTCCGGACACTAAAAGAAAAAGGTTCTACATCCAGGTAAATATTTGCTAACGAGTATTGAAATAATTCTTTTGTTTGGATCAAGTAAATATCGCTTAAATGTAGCTTTATTTCCTTTTAGTATGCTACATTTAAGTAATATTTACTTGGTTAAGAATAAAATACACTTAGTACATATTTAATTGAATGTATTTACTTTCTTCTTTCAATGTGTTACATTCAAGTAAATATTTGCTAACGAATATTGGAGTAATTATTTTGCCTGGATCAAGTAAATATTACTTGGATATAGCATAGTGTGCGAGAAAAAAGTGCTATATATTCACATATTATTTTTATATTTAACAAATATTTATTTGAATCCAGTACTATGTAGTATTTTCTACCTTTAATGCTATATTCAAATAATATTTACTTATTCAAAGTAAAATAATTACTCCGATTATTTAAATGTTATTTTTTAATATTATTTAAATTTACTCTATTTATTTAAAAATTTAGCACTTTTGCTTTCGGTGTAGGGTAACAGGCAACCAATGACTCACGATATATTCTGGATGACACCGAGATATTCGTCAATGAATTAAAAATTGCTAGCACTCTAAATAATGTATCAAGTTCGTAATTACGCAATCAGGATAATCGTGTACGCTATCAAACATCGTGGCCTTCTTTTCCAACCGACCCAACGTCGTCCAAAGAGAAGAAGCTCGCTCGCGGAGAGGGGTCGATACGCAGATGTTGTTTGCGAGATTGCTCGTGTGCATGCTGAAATTTCGCGAATCTATCGTGGCAATGTTTCACAAGCGGATAATAATGAACGCGACGCGGAATTAGATGCTTATCAAGTCACGATGATCGAATCGCGCGCGCCGTATACCGATGTGTCTAGCAAAATGCAACATTATACACACGTGATGCCGAGAAAGTAGCGAACGATGTACGTGTTGTATTTCGCACGAAAATGGCACGTCACACGGGCCGGACTGTTGCCCCAAGCTCCGAGCAAGCGAGCGAGCGATTTGAGAGCACGCAATTTCTTTCCGTACACCCGCGCGGGGCGCAAGAGAGAAGAAAGCTTCGCACGCTCACGAACTCACGTTGCACCCTTTATCAATCTATTTCGACACGTGCGATGCGATCCGCCGGCGATGAAGTTGCAAATTGCAAACTTTCGCTCCTGAAGTTCGCGGATAAATCTTCCCTGACAGGTATCCTCGTGAATTAGCGAAAGGGCAAAATACACACACACACGTAGAGTGCGAGGAATCGCGAGATTTCTCGGCGAGTCGCATTTCCGTGCGCATGGCCTTTCACGTTATTTATATACACAAAAGGCATTAAAATTGAAAAAGCGCATCGTGTCGTTACGTTGATCCTGGCACCGGCTGGGACCGTATCGCCCGAACAAATCGATCACACTTGTCGAAAGCATTTTTATAAATAGAAGTCTCTGTGCTATTATTAATGCTTCTCGTGGCCTGGCCACGATTTTGCTCACTTTGGCTTCGTCGCTGGTCTCCGTCATATCTCTCGTGTCGGACGGCTCTCTTTCACAACAGGACACGCGAAACGATGCACGTCCTTATGCAGCCCGCGCCGTAATGCGACATTAACTGCGTTTGCCCGTCTTTTAGCCGGCTCTTATACTCCTCGCACTGTCTGCTACTTTTCTTCCGTCTTTCTCTATCTCTCCCTCTTTTTGTTATCACTCGCCCGCTGAAAGCACCGTCAAGTGAAACAAGATGTCCGTAGAAAAACGGGCGAATTTGTACTTACTTAATATTAAATAATCACGTGGCGCTGCGGGTCATGTATTATGTGGCTGGCGTACCGAATGTAACGGCCACTTGGCTGTCGAGTGATCTGGCGTTACTCGCTTTTAAGGAACAACTGACGCGAGATAATACAGACGATTATTGATTAAACTGTCGTAAACGTAAGCATTTATCTCTGGAATACTGTCGGCGATTATCACGCGATCGATCGGTGTCCACGCAACGAATCGTGACCGCTAATTGATCAATTAATACGAGTCTTTCACTGCACGCGAGCAAATACCTTCAAATATCTAGTAGGTATTTTAAGAGGAGATTTCCCGGGAGAACGTCGTTTCTTCTACAGATAGATAGATTATTAACCTTTTAAGATATCCAGTGTACATAATAATGTACATTAACTTTTGATCTTTGCCAAATCTCGTCTATTGATACAATAATGGTCCCGTCGATATAATACCAATCCATCCTAAATGAAGCTATATTCTCCGTCCTAATTCGTGAAATAGTGCCTTTCCAGCCGAAGAACGCTATATGCAATGATATGTGGAGCAGAGTCGTCGACGCTCAGATTTATATAAAGTTGCTTGTGAAAAACGTAAGTGAGTATATTTTATTTATAAAAATTTTGTCCGATGTTCTTCAACGATTATGTTACAAACGAGCGGAAAATAAATGTTTTTTTAAATAAAATAATTTCAATAGTTTCTCATTTTTATACCTTACACGCTCAATGTGTACACAATTATATGCATTCGAAAAATCGTACTTCTCGCTGGCCGATTTTATTATTTATACAAAAAAATTTTCATCAGAGACGTTCTCCAAGACAATCTTTATAAATTACAACATTTCACTCCAATGGGATTGATGCGTGGGCCTTAAAGGTTTAATAACCTTATACTGTTTCCAATAAAAGCAATTATAAGTAAGATCGCGGTTTCATATATACGAGTATACAAATTCTGCCGTTTCGTACGCGGATTCTCCGAGAAACATTATTCCAATAAATCGACTTGCAATATTGTCACGGACTTGTTAGTATCGACTAACGCTTAGCATCGACTGACGACCCCTCCACGACTCCAGCAAGTAGTACCAGTCTGTGTCAGGCCAGACACACTCGTGTAAAGCGTAAGTTATGTTCCACGTGCGTGACACGGTAAGATCAGGCCGGTTTTACATGGTAACGGTCTACACGGCGAATAACACGAGTTATTTCGCAAGCGAACTGTTCGTTTTCTCCTTATGACACAACCGACATGGATCGGGATCGGGAAGCGTCGAGGCAAAAAATGCAATTTTGGGGGGGATGATGTTGTAAATAAAAGAAACAAGACAGACCAGCCTCATATATCGAGTGAAATATGCGGCGTCTACGTCCTCTCGGTTTATTATTGGAATATCTTCTCGCTAGACTATAATCTCTAGGACAATAATCGTTAATATTGTACCATTATCATCGAAGTCATATCACGTCGCGACGTATCTAGTACATTCATCGTTACGTTCCGATCGGGATTGCTTCTACGGCGACTCTCTCGTTTCCTCCGCTTTTACCTCTATTACAAACTAGTATTTTTAAGACGGATGCATGTGTTACACTAATGTTTTACACACCGCTGCTCGCGAGATTTCAAAAAAATTTTTTTTTTAATACACATCGAGATAACACATTCAGCGTTTTTTTTTATTTCCTCTTTTTAATTTTTTGTTCTATTTTGTGGCTTTACCTCGGAGTCGGTCAACGACTCAACGCCGATTCTGTGTTTCATTAACAATGCGCCCGCCCTAAAAAGTGTCGCTTACTAATTAAATCTATTTTGATTGCCTACACGCAAGTTAACATTTCAGCGGCCAAATAAAACGGTTCACAAACTACATCGTGTGTACTATAAGGTCGCGTGATAACAACGATGCACGTGACAACGTAACTTTCGCTACGCTCGGAACTCACTTTTACGTTTTCAGAAACACAAGAAATTGATGAGAACACGCGGAACAAATGTCACATGGAATACGATTACACCTCTAAAACTTACGAAATTTGTCCCCCTTCCACCATGTATATAATCATACACAACTAAGCCAATCTCTCTTCGCAATTAACGGATCGATAAAAAAAGACGTTGTCTGTAAATCGTCCTATACGGTTGGCAAAACTGCAACTTGCGTCAATGTGTTTCCGTGTTGATTTTACGCTGGTCAAAACCGCGAAGCATTCCTGACCTGTATGTAATTCCTCGTAAACGCCACTTCCCGTCCCGTATACTAAATGTGGTAAACCCAATCGTCGAGATTGCGCGCGTACGCGATCCACATCCAAATCACGATTAGGGTCCTGGCGGATCAGTTCCTGCCGCCGGGAGCAAAAAACACGCCTCGTCCCCGTCTACCTCGAATAGATCCACTTGGCTGACCGCGCGACTACGCGTTTAAAATCAATGATGTTTAAATTAGCCTCTGTGATGCGACACTTGTATAGTTACCACACCAAGTATACAAGTACGATACCGCGCGAAACGACCGTCGATCGCGATGCAAGGACGATCGCGAGTGGTACGTCACATGTAGTAGTACGTCCCGCGATCGATCGAAGCAATCCATTTTGCGAACAATCTGTTAAAACATGTAATAACAGCACGCCCGTGATGAGGTACGTTACAAAACTAGTACAAAACTAGCAGCTAGGTACAAAAATGTAATTAATCGTTAATAATGGAGGCCGCCCGGGAAACTGCCAGGGACCAACTCCGTTCGCGCAATTTATCTCCTTTCGCATTTCATTTTGCGTCTCTGATTTCCTCGTTGTCGTCGTCATCGTCTCTCTCTCTCTCTCTCAGCGTTCTTTTCATCTCGACGACAAATTAGTATTTCCCTGCGTCGTCCCTGCGGACGAGCGATGCCTCGCTCATTTTGGCCCTACGATCTTGCTCCCTCGCGCACGATCATTCCTCATTTATCCCTCTTAAGCGACTTTCACGTGTTTAGAATGTCGTAATTTTTGAGGAATTTAATACTGCTCGATTATGGCTCGAGTTCGCGAGTGCGGAGTGGCGCGAGATTCGTCTCTTCATCGTTAGACAATAGACGAGAAACAGCTAAGCCCGAAGAAGAATACGAGCTGTGACGAGTACAAGGTTTAATTATCAATTTCAATTGCAGATACTCTACCCTAAAGTCGTAACGAGGAATCATCGTGAGCTGCCACTCCGAACGGAAGAATCGTTGTTTGAAGAATCTCCACCGAAGCACGGCCTCTTACGTGTGAAATAAATCTTTTGTCTAGCGCTTGCAAATTATCCTCTTTTCAAGTAATTCGCTCAACGAATACCTCCCACAAAAGCCTCACGATCGGGATTTGTCGGTACAGAAGCTCCGACGTCGCTGCCATTTATGTCAAAGAAGGAGGATCTCGTGAATCTAACGGCGAAAAATCCGTGAAAATCCATCGTTGTGACCTTAGGGGTTAATTACGAGTGATATAAGAGAAAAGCCGAATATATATGTTTGGTTTAATAACATCTCATCTACTGAGAAAGAGAAGGGGATAAAGAGAGAGAGAGCAAGGGAGAAAGAAAGGAAACTCCTCGGTGTCGCGCAACTAGATCTCGAACCACTGCGCACCGACGACGGTTAAATTACCGGGATAAAGCTTACGATACTCGGATCTGGGCGAGAGAACCGGATCACGATCAACGAATCTATACGTACGAAGAGATAATCGCAATAAAATCTGTGTTTCAATGCGTCGTAGCCGAGCCCGGCCAAAAAAGTTCGTCGCAGTTCGAAAACACGCGAGAGATTCTGGGGAAAACGTCCTTCTTATCAGGGATGACCGGATACGTGTGTCAATAACACAAATTATGCTTGCTTTGATTTGTTTTTATTTGTATTATCCCCAGCGCAATAAGTAATGCCGCGAAGCCACGTGCCTTCGTCGTCGAGTTGACACGAGAAGCAATCCCGTCTCTGCGCCAACAAGCGCATTACATCGCCTTTACTCATTGTACTGACAATAATAACACGTGTAACAATTTCCGATGATATACGAAAAAAGAAAAAAGAACATACGTAACACCTCGTGTCGGATTCGCGAGTTTCTCGCAAACATTCCCCGGAAAGTTTCACTCAAATTGCGAACGAATCTGCGTTACTTGGTTTTTTTAGCCGGGTTTGCGATTTACACAGCTAACGCTCGAACTAGGAGATAGTCGATAAATTCTCTTTTTATTTGTGTTTCGTTTGATTCCGTTGTAATAGACAAGATATCGTAATATAGCGTTATGATGGAGCTTCATTCACAGAAGGGGGAACGCACACCTGCGCGCTCTTGCGCTTTAAAAATGTTACGAATTGAACAGCGTTAAGCGCTCCCGTAAGATCAGTTTTCCTTAAAGTTGAAAAGTTTTATACTCTCGAGTGAAACGTGTCAGAGAGCGTCTAGAGTAAAAAATAGAAGCTGAGAGATTTTTCTTCTAGACATCGATTTCCTTCGCATGCTGATTCTTAATTTTCTGCGGAGTTAATTGCCCGTCGTTGAAAAACAGCGGGACGCGCCCACACATTCACGCGAGCACTATTCAGGAGCATAATAACGAGGAAACATTGGCAAATTGCATTCTTCCATTTTCATCTCGACCACGTTACGCGGCGGTCCAACCGGCTACGCCCGACTCCAGCATTCTATACGTGCTCGTGATAGGCGCCGCGAATCCTGATCACGTTCGCTAGCTGCTTTCGACCTACCGCAAGGCACGGACGAATCTTTCGCCGAGAAAGCTTTTATAGTGTTTTACCGCGCCCTAAAAGTTCATTGTTCAACAAATTTACCTAATTAATATCGATTTAATCTGATCCTTCCTGAGGCTTCCGTGGTGTGGATACATACTTGTTTTGACTTTCGCCGTCGCGTTCTTCATGAATTTGTTTCCGACATTTCGTGAACATTTCACTTCACATTTCAGTTCACTTCTTCAGGTCGTATCTAACCCTAAAGAAGTGAATTGAAATCTTCACGAAATGTTGGGAACAAATCCATGAAGGACATAGCGACAACTCGGAAGCCAAAACAAATAATATCGATTTAATTAACATTAATGTTAAAGTCGCGGCAATTTGGATTCCTCCTAGAACCGCGAATGGATCACTTTCGATCTACCTCTTTTTCCATAATTACCCGTGGACTTTTATGAACTTTATGGTGTATTATTTAATTGTTTTATGATAAAGACCTATCTCAGCTAATGATGAAAATCCAAAGAAAGGGAAAAGGAATCTACTCTCTAAAGCGCAATCAGTGCATTATCACTGAGGAGCAGTCAATAGTCACTAGTGATCCTTTAATGCGTTTGAGAAGTTTTGCACAGAGAATAAATGAACCAAGTTTTAATTTTCCTTTTATTATATTTCTACGAAATATAATCTCCCTTATTTTTAATTACATTTTCAAGTTGATCCTTGAACATCTCAAAACCGCGAAAAAACCAACTCAGATACAATTTGTCGACTCTTACTCGATAATCGACTCTCGGGCTGTCGTTGGCGATATCACGGTTTGATATCAGCTATCAAATTAGTCAATCATTGCTTAGACACTGAAATTACCATCCGCGAAAAGCAACTATCCGATCGCGATGCGATATCAGCTCAAACACGATTAGCCAACTTTTGGCCGCAACGCAATGTTGGACTAATGTCGGTGTTACATCAATACTGGCACGTAATGTTGGGCCATTCTTATCATTTGGATATTATGCCAATATTGGTCCGAAATACGGAAGCCGGTTGCCAACACTAAGCCGACACTGCTCCATTTCTAAAACCACATACGGCAATCTTCCGATTTTTATTCAAAATAGGCATTTAGTTTGCAGTCGATATTTTCATCGTTCTTAAAAGTCATTAAAAGTTCATTCTTCATATTCCTGAACAGATTATAGTCTGAAGATATCTATCTGGCGAATAAGGCGGAGGCTTCAAGATGTTTCATTGAAGTTGTTCGGTTTTCTTCTGTACACTCGGTCACAGAACGGTTACAACAGTTTTTGTTTCTAATATTTCGAAATACACAAAAATTATGACGAAGCGAACCTATGAATTGACGATCATGCGCAGTAGATAATCCGACAACTGTCAAATTACATATAAGGTGTAGGCATATAGATAAGTAATAGAGCAATATATTAATTACATACGCTTCAATATGAGAAAATTAATATCTAAAAAATTAGAATTATATTTATTAATTATATCGCATTTTCGCATGTTAAATACGCGTAAACTCAATGAATTCCAAAAACAATCCGAAAACAGTCAGTTTGCTGCATATGAAAGGCTTGCTGCAAAATTATTATCAAAGAAACTCAAGAGGAAGGGAAAGCGTAATAATAATAAAATATTGCATCAATCCAATGTTGCTTAAAGCAGGAACAATCACACTAACAAAGAAAACTTTTCTTGGGATTGTTTTTGGAATTCGTTAAGTTTACGTGTATTTAACATCCGAAAATGCGATATAATTTATAAATATAATTCCAATTTTTCAATCTTAATTTTCCTGTATTAAAGCATGTGTAACTAATATATCGCTCTATTACTTATCTTTATGTTTACACCTTGTATATGTAATTTGACAGCTGTCAGATCATCTATTGCGCATGATCGTCAATTCATAGGTTCGCTTCGTCATAATTTTTGTGTGTTCGGAAATATGAGAAATAAAAACTGTTGCAACCGTTCTGTGACCGAGTGTACCATCTTTGCAGCATGACAATTGTCATTGATTTTGATTTTGTCATTGATTTTGATTAAAAAAAATCATCTTGTTTCTTCTGCCTTTTGAAATTTTTGGTCGGACTATCTCTAATAATTGGCAGTAATATTCAGCATTGATGGAACGACTCGTTTTCAGATTGATAAGCAACATCCCTTTCGAATTCCATAATACAATAGTCACAATTTTTTGGGATTGTTTTTGATATAACTAATCTGAGGAGGTGCTTTTCCCAGCAATTACCATTCACCAGCTGTTCTCAGTTTCGATCAGTCAAATTCGATTCATTATACACCCAAGTCTCATCCACAGTTATTAGATTGTCAACCAAAGAGCTCTAATTGTTTTTGAATTCATTGAAAATAATTGTTGCATTTTAAACGCGAGCTTTTTTTTGAACTTCGGTCAAAATCTTAGGTACCTACTTTGCATTGACTCTTTCATGTTTAAAAGGCATTTAAATCAAATTTGAAACATATCCTTTTGTTTCCTTAAAGAATACCAGCTAATACTAATAGTGAGAAATTTTAGAGTCTTGTTTAACTCATACGAGATGATCGAATAGCCTTGAATTAAACGAATTAAGAGATTGTCTACTTCTGGTTGAGTCTTTTATAGTCTTTCAGCTTGCTTGAAGTAAGTAGTGAAACCATCTGGATATCGTAGAACAATGTGGATATTTGGATCTATAAACCTTTTGAAGTTTGGAAATGATTTCAGGCAGATCATCGCCAAGTCTTACGCAAAAATCAATTACAATATGAAATTTTTCTCGATCGCTCATTTTCTAAAATAAATAAAAAATATGAAACGCCATCAGGCTCGATTATGCATGATCCTATTTATTAGTGTAAATGAAAAGTTAATTTTATTTATTTATGATCTACAATTTAGAGTCGTTGTGCAAAACTTCTCAAACGCCTTGTAGTTACAACAATGAAATTTTCCTCATTTTCAGAGCAATACTCATAAGTATAGCATTGAAAATTAATAAAATTTCCCTGCAAAAGTTTGTTAATAGCAGCAACCGTTTCCATCGGAGATATTTAATTGCGGAAACAGTCAAAATAGATATTATTTATTACTTCATTTTTATTATATTAATCCCACTCTTAAGGTATTGTCAATGATTTTGTTTGAAATATTCTTAATTATGTTTAATTGATTTAATTTATATCGCATTTAAAACGCGTTTTTCCTGATGGGACTCAAACTCGAAAACCTTTAGCTCTTGAGCGCCTGCTATTATACTAACTACGTCAAATACGATATATAGTTGAATGCATATACGATATGTACATATATTTCCCCTATGCAAAACGTAATAACGATTTACAGTGAATCTTTTACTAGCCAAAGTATTAGATGAAAGAGTGGAAAAGCTTCTACTAAAAATTAGTGAATACTCACTGATTATCAGTAGAATTCTGTTTCATTGATTCAATTAGTGACATTTTCACTGATTCAACTTAAGAGAGTACGAGTGGGGTCAAAAGTGACCCCGCGGTTCAGTATTAAATGAACTCGCACGTCGAGATCGCCGCGATCTTCGTGATTTTCAAACAATAAGTTTCAATTTTACAAATTATAAGAAAGTCAGAATCGTTAACGTCAAAAGAAGCGAATTGGCGAGTTCGTCGAGTCTTGCGGTCGCATTTGCTGATTGCGCCATAAGTCATGAGAAACATTCAAAAGGTCTGTCTTTCTATCGCGCATTCCCCACACCTCCGACACATACATGTTCTCCTTAGCACACTTCATTGGCGTTATTTTGACTCAACATTGACCAATATTCTCTCTCTCTCTCTCTCTCTCTCTCGACTCATCTGCATTTCCCTCAGATATTTCGATTCCAGTTCTAGCTCCAGTAAAAATTTCCTGTTTCTTTCTTTCTCTCTCTCTCTCTCTCTCTCTCTCTCTCTCTCTCTCTCTCTCTCTCTCTCGAATATTATCTTTGCTCGTAGTTTTCATTCGAAATTGCGCCTCGAGTCGTCATAGTTCACATAGACCTGCGAAAATTGGACGCAATAGTTTACGCTTTCATGCAAAAAAGTCGCAACTAGCCGATTTTTGTATATAGCGCTTTGTACAAGATTAGTAATAAAGCTTACAGCGGGCGTCGAGTCAGGATGCCCGTAAAACTCGCATGATCTGGATTAAGAATTAGATTAAACGACGACATTTTGATTTGATCGGTGGGGGGAGAGGGACGAAGGTACTCCTGTTGACCCAGCACGTCGAGAAAGCTAACGAGAGCCCAACTAGACTCCGAAAAGGGCACATGCATACATGTACACACGCACGCATACACACACGTGCACGCGCACGCACACCTTCTCTTTCCGGTCAAGCTGGATGGAGGATCCGTCCTTGATGAGAAAAAGAAGGCGCGAGAAAGGGAGAGCCGGCCGCGTCACGGATGTGAGAGAAGAAGAACGTTAAAAAAAAGGCGCAAACGTCCGCACGCTCGGCACTCGATTCTTATATCCGTCGAGGACGTTCTACGGGCACGACACTTCAACGACGCAGACCTCGTCGCCGACGACGCGTCACATTCGTAGAGGCATCTCCATTAATTGACTAGATTTCTCTCCCTGCATCAATTCCGGCGTAATGTGTCGTTTAATGGGATCAGTTTGACGATTTGAAGATCTGCGGCCCGCTCGCGCGACAATCATCGGTAACTCTCGTTTGTTCTCTTCTATATTTTTTTGTTTCTTTTTTTCGCATAATATTCTACGACACTTATTGAGCGTGGTCTTACGACGTAGACTAGGCGACGATTAGTAGTCAAATACCGCGGAGCGACGCGCATTGCGTTTCTTCGTTTTATTTCTCACGTGCGACGACGCAGAAAGTCATCCCGGTCAAGACGGGACTCTAATTAACGGACTCTAGCGTGTTTGAGCGAAGCGAGATTATTCTGTTTTTTTAATTTTTAGAGAAATGGACGCGCGCGTCAGCGGAGTCGCCTAATTCCGCCAGCAATGTGTCTCGCAAGACTCTCGAGGCACCGCTCGCCGCTCGTTTCCGCTTCGCGCCGCGGCGCGGCGATGCGCTGATATGTTTCCGTCGCGAAAATTAGCCGGGTGACTGAGTATTCGGTAGCTTGGATAGCAATTTCTCTCGTTTTCATAGTCGGAACAAGCGGACAATATATTGATATATTCTTCCCCCCGGGAGAAGAACGCGCAAAGAAACGCAGAGAAAAAAGTGCTAGATTCGAGTGAATAATTACTCCAATATTTCTCAGCGAATTTTTACGCGGATCGAGTAACATATGTTTACTTGATCCAAATAAGATTTGCTTAATCTTCCGTTAATTGCAAGATTTTTCATGAATAGTTGCAATGTATCTCACAGATACACTAATTTACCCATTACTTCCCTCTGCTTCTTGAAAGAATTTTTCCTTCATTAGCACCCGGCCGGGTGCTAATGAAGGAAAAATTTTATGTTCTTTAGCACGCGCTAAAGAACACAAAAAACAATGGAGAACAAAGAGAAGAGGGAAAAACATTGACAAGGACAAATTTGATCTTGAAGTCGTACAGCAACGGTGATATATTGTAGCCTGTATCTATTGGACACTGCGACTAACGAAAGATTAATCCAAGTAAAAATTTGCCAAGGAGTATTGTAGTAATTATCTACTTGAAAATCCAGCACTTTCTATTAATCTAATGGAAATCGAATATTTTCTTTTGTGTATACAAAACGGTACCCTCACGATGGGATCTGGTTGCTCATCGTTCGGTGTCGTATCATCTCGTATTTCCGCTCGAGTGGTCTCTTCACTTTCCGACTACCAGAACCGAAAGCGGACACCCGCGGAACCGCGATCCTCGTTCGTTTGTGCGAACCACGAGCGCGAAGTTACGGAGAGAGTAGCGTTGCGAACGGTGCCGAGACGCGAAGACGACCCTTAAATAGAAGAGACAAAAACGACGCTCTAAGGTAGGCGCCGCGGTTAAAGTAGTAGAACGTAACGTAGAAGCGCTGCTGTTCGTAGACGTAGTCGATGTTGCGTTAGTCGTCGTCGTCGAGGCCGAGGAGCTCCGGCGGAAGCCGCCTGTGCCGGCAGAACACGGTGAGACAGAGCACTCGCGCAGCCAGCCGAAACTGGGGACTCAGGGTGCAGAGAACGATCACCTTCCAGAAGCTGTTTGCAATTCCCAGCCACACCACGGCAAAGTGCAGAAACGGCACCTGAAATGCCACACA
Organism: Dinoponera quadriceps; assembly: GCF_001313825.1. Taxonomy (NCBI): domain Eukaryota; kingdom Metazoa; phylum Arthropoda; class Insecta; order Hymenoptera; family Formicidae; genus Dinoponera; species Dinoponera quadriceps. The sequence goes on along the minus strand of NW_014554899.1, from coordinate 3,967,807 downwards.
AAGCCAGGTGTTGGCTGTAAGATCGGCTGCTAAAGAATTGATCCCCCGCGTAAGCCGGACAAGTCTGACCGCAAGTTTCCGTTGTTGTCCAACATTTAACCCTTTCACGTCCGACTTGTTTTGAAAATAGGACATAAGATAAAAGTACGGATTCTTGGACACGTGACTAAGTCTGGACATTCTTGTTGCTTTAGTCTTTAAATACCAATATTCAAACTTTCAACATTTATAGAATATATATATATAATATATAATATACAAATAGTTTACGTTTAAAGATTAAATATTCGTATTTAAAGGCTAAAACAATAAGGAACCACAGAAAATCCAGTTAGGTATGTTTCTAGGCATTAATAAATTTACCTTATCTAGTTATTTTTAAAAATTTTTTGGGTTGCTAAACGCGGAAATAATATCGAAACGTAAAAATTCAAAATGCTGGTCCAATATGTGACGGATGCAAAAAGTAAAATATTATAAAAACTTAAAAGAAAAACTATTTGAAAGACAAATACGATCAGGTGTGAAATGCTATATAAAAATCAACGCACAATTGTGACAATTGTGATACCACATAGTGGAAGAAATATACCGGGAGAAATTATGTAGAAAGATTCTCAAAAATTCTCTGTAAGTATCAATTAACTAGCATTTCTCTATCAATGGTTGTTTCTTCTATCATTGAAATACGAAAAGCTAATAAATTACGCGCGGTCATGCATTATGTATAGTATAAATATTTATAGAGATTTATGCCATTAGTTATATTAGAGTTATCGTAACGTGAAAATAATGCTACGCATTATGTCGAACCGTTCATGATTAGTTCGAGAACTTTCCGATATTATTACATAAATAATTTTTTCTATCTTGATCGCATTTATCACGATATTTTTCGTTAAAGTTTAAACAATTTTCTTGAACATGAGCTCTAGTTGACATTAATAGCTCGATATTTACTACAGATATGACTTTTTAATCATGTTGGAGGACGTACAAACTAGACGTGAAAAAGTTAAAGCCACGGCGGCGAAGACGACGCGAGAATTCAATTTCCAGCGACGCTGGAATAAAGGGGAATAAAGTTCGCCTTGAATAAATCAGAGATCGTGCGTTCTCGCGCACGCGTGGGTATCTACGGAGACAAGGGGATGGAAAAAAGAATTCCGGCTAGACGGCAGTTCGCCAGGCTGTATGTTCTCGCAAACTTCTTGTACTTATGTATCGTATATCGAGCATTCTCTTGATTAACCTGCTCCGCTTTGCGAACTTTGCCGACCTGCATTTTTAATTGCGTCATTTTCAATGCTTTCTTTAGCTAAGTTAGAAGTTATTTTTGAACCGTGCCGAGTCACTGTCATTACAGTCGGCACCGGCGCGGTTCTCAGGAATAGTCATTTTTGTGCGACGCCATACGACAAGTAAGTCGGCGTTATTCGTGTCTGAACGATCGAACGAAGCGTTTCAGGGGGTCGATTGTGTATCTCAAAATATTAGGGAGACCGGAAAGTAATGTCGTTTCTGCGCATGTCGATATTTGATTTGATTGATTTTTACCGCTCCGGCATTGAAAATTTGTATACTAGATGGCAAAAGGTTGTTGATAACGAAGGTGAATATATTGTTGATTAGAAATAAAAACTTGTTAAAAATGTAGTCGTGTGAATTTAACTTAAGAAAGCGACATTACTTTCCGGTCCCCTTAATATAAAATTATGAAAGCGAATCTCCGTTTGATTAAGTAATTTTCATCATGATGAAAATGCGAAATATCTCACATGAGGTTGTTCGATAAGAAATTTCGTGTCGAATAGCATCAAATAGAATCGTAAGGATATCGCATTTTCATTTTGCCAATACAGCCAATCATCAGCGTTTCTAATCACATGAGACGAAAGTACAAAAGGTGAGAAATGTCGACGAAGATAAACAATCAACCTTCGCACTAATATAAAGTTATTGTTACTTTCAGTGCCAACCATACTTACTTTTTAATTTAAACCATAAAAATAGTTAGGAGAAACATTTTTCTAGTAAATGTTATCATAATGTCAGTGATATATATATATATATATATGTATATGAATAACTTTATATACATGCTACTACTATAAAGTATGGTTGGCACCGAAGGTAACTATAATTTTCTATCGCTGAGAGCTACACACAATACGAGCAAAAAGGATGAGGGGCAGAGAGTTCACCTGAGGAGGGCCGTAAAGGAGCGTGTATATCCTTAACCCGGCGCACGGCGCCCATGACAGCCAGAAAATCAACACCAGGACGAAGGACATGTTGTGGCTTGGATTGCTCAGGTTTTCCGATAGCGCGGTGGCGTACTCCTTGTCGTGGATTAGCACGCCGGACTTCATCCGCATTTTCACGGAGAAGACGTAGAAGTACGTGTAGACGATTGTGATTACCGACGGCCCCAGCACGAGGATGGACAGCGTGACGGTGTACGCGGCCATGTTGCCCCAGTCGAGCATACAGATGAAGGCCTCGCGGTCGAAGATCGGCTTGTTGAAGCCGAGCAAGGGCGGGCAACACATCATCGCCACGCTGATCCACGTGAAAACCATCCAGCATTGGCATCGAGTCTTCGTCTGTACGGTCTCGTACCTCAGCGGTTTCCTGCAAGAGAGAATCGAGGCAACTCGTCACGAACACGCTGCTCTGGTCTGGCGGCTTACGCTGTGATCGATCGACGTGCGCGACTGAGCGTTTCTCTTTTTTTCCTCTTCCTCGACCGCTCACCTGATAGCCAGATAACGATCCACGGAGATCCACATAAAAGTGTACACCGATATAGCCCAGAGGGTGACCTCCAGATAACCGACCAGTCGGCACACAATGTCTCCGTAGACCCATCTTCCCACCAGCGCCGGGTACACCGAGAAAGGAACCACCAACAGACCAAAAAGAAGATCTGCAGAGGCGAGCGATAGCAAGTAGTAGTTTATCACCTCGGAGGGACCTGCAGGAAACGGAACTTCCTTAGAATGAGAACTTATTCGTTACCGACCCGGTCGACAGGATATGACGTTCTAATTAATCGACTAAAGGTCGCGGCTTGTTCCACCCTTGACGAAGTTACACGGGGTTTTCGCTATCGAGGAGGAGGAGTGTGCACGCACCGGTGTGCGCGCTAAGGGGGACGGATGCGGCGAGAGCACGCTCGCTCGGTTGCGCCACGGTTAAAGTCAACATTACGAGCCGTTTAAAGCATGCCAATACCGAGCGAAGACTGAGGGACTTACCGCGGAAGTTGAGGTAAGTGACAATGATGAATAAATTCGAGAGGATGATGGCGACGCCAACCACGAAGATAAGGCTCGCCTGCATGAGAGCCTCCAACGAGGGCTCCTCCATGCCGCCACCCTTTCGAGCTGCATCCCCTCACCCGCCCTTAGATGCTTTTACCCTTCACCTTCTTCGCGATCTTCTCGCTGCCAAGTATCAGGCACCCTCCGCGAAGCTCTGCACTGGCCCACCTTCGGTGGCGTTTCCGCGCGCGCGTCTGCCGTTAGCTGTCTCCTTCCTGAGGTTACTCCGTACCCCCGGGAGAGGAATTCTTTCGGCTCCTTAGGCTAATGAGCTCTCGATATCGAGGTCGTGTCTTCGGGGATCTCGGTATACGATCGATGTAACGGTGTCACTGCAAATACAAAGAGAATCAACGCTCGTCGGGATCTCGTCGATTCAGTGCTCTCTCTCTCTCTCTCTCTCCCCTTCTCTCTCTCTTTCTCTCTTTCTTCTATTTCTTTCCTCTCTTTCTTAATATACGAGAACATTTGTGAATCATAACAAGGAAAGCGCGTCAGCGAAAATCGACGGCATTTAAATCTAATAATAGGCGAAATAAAACGAAGACGGCTGCTTATCGGCAGTAATGAAAATTTCACGGAACAACGACCGCCGCGGGTCATACTAAAGTTTGGGGTCAGTGTGTCAGCGTAGCTCGGCCATAGGTGGGGGATGACGCGGGGAAATTGAATCCCGAGGGGTAGATCGGTCGGATAACACAGCGAGGTGTAGCGAGGATATTGGACAAGTTTCTGCTGGATCGTTCGTGTCGATAATATCCCGCCGCAGTTGTCGTCGCCACGTACTTTTCCTTCTTTTTTTTATTTTACCGTGAAAGCCACGTAGCTCTCTTCTCTTGTGGGAGCGCACTCGTGAACAGCCCGCGCGACGCTTTCCCTCCCTAAGTATCGACCGCCATTCATAATTTAGCCGAGGTCGATCCTGAATGGAGGGGCGTATCGTGTAACACCGCGTACCGTCCATCGCATTTCCCGAATTAAAGCGGAGCGCCCGCATTTTATGCGCGGGCCGGATATCACGCCGTGACACGTGACACTATTCGACAACACGAAACATGTAAAGCGGTGGGTGTGCATGAGAAAGAGGGAGAGAGAGAAAGAGGACAGTCTCGGGATCCTTGACATTGCACACACGGCCAACCGAGTGCATCGCACTTTTTGCACGCGATTATCCGCGACCGGGCGCTTCTCTCTCTCTCTCTCTCTTTCTTTCTCTCTCAATGCGCGCCGATTGCGCGTGCGATAATTAATCACTTGGAGTGCACACGACATTCGAGCGCTCGCTATGTATGTACAGTTCGCGCGCTCGGACGATAAGAAGTCTCGACGAGCTCGGCGAAGCGGCAAAACAGCCGGCCCGTCAGCAGTTATGGAAATTGATAAATTTATATATAATCGTCTCGCGCGCACAATCGACGGAACGAAGTCCAAAGAAAGCTTCAATTATACAGTTTTAAGAGATCAGGCAAAACTGATTTTCTTCCGTATTTATTTCCTAGATTTCTTATCTTTTTTACGGAAAAAAGTAAACGGAGCAGGTTTTAACCGAACACACGTGAATTTTTCTACCTTTCTGGGACAGAAACCGAAGAAATCCGCAGAAAAGTGGGAGAAAACCAGTTTTTCCGAGCTTTGAAATTATAAGTTTTTTTCAGAAGAGAGATAGATAGATTGATAAATAGATGCTTTTATTATCGACCTAGGACAATTGCTCTAAAAATATTATAATTTGATAGCAAAAATGTTAAAAAGAGTGAACAAGAGAGAGAGAGAGAGAGAGAAAGGGGAGATTCAATTCCCTCTAACAAAGAGAACGGCATCGGAGATGCGATCCGTTGAATTCGCAGATAAACCCGTTTGCGACAGCAGTCGGAATCTTCGGCCGGACGTTTCCCCGGGCATCAGATCACGTTTTCCATCGGACTTGGTCTTTCAGCGAGCCTGCAGCGAACAACAATTCAAAAGCAGCTGTGGCTCTGACCGATGCGTGGGCGTTGCGCCCGCATGAAAGCGGCATAATCGACTCGAAAATCGATACATGTCGTAATTATCGACCATAATGTCTGCTTAATTATAAGCAAAGCGTTCTAAGCGTCGACATGCGACACTCGAGACTTTGTTACATGAAAAGCAGCTTAATGAATCCCCGTGTGTATTATACGGTTCAAGCAATTAAGCTGCTATGCTCGCTGGTCTCTCGCGTCGCCGCCACCGGTCGGTCTTCGACGACGCGTGACTTCGCTACCGATTTTTCTTATTTTAGCGGACGTAAAAAGAGGAAAAAGGGAGGGGGGGGGCGGGAGAGAGAAAAAGGAAAACGTACAATACACAGATGTCGATCGACGAGATTACCGGAACACGAAATAATAGCTAGTAGCTTTTTTTTTTCTACCGCGGCGTAGTAACATTGATCGAAGAAAATGTGTCGGGCTTTATGAGGGAAACACTTCGTTTCAACGTGGAGAGAAAGCGACTTAAATATTTCCTTCTCGCATTGTATGCGCTGAGCTTTCGTTGTATTCCGATTTCGAAACGTAGGAGTAAAAGCAAAAATCGCTAGAACGATTTTCTCCTTTGATGACGTGGATATATCGTCGTGCGAGATAATTGTTTTTACTTCCGGGCGGTTACGTTGATTACAATATTAGCCGCTTATTGGCGCAGAATGAAGAAAGCCTCAGTTGGCCGAAAACACGTCACTCTACGTCGCTGACTTTATTAATGCCTCGTGCCTCACCTTATAGAGTCGCTAATGACTCGCCACCTGAGTGATAATACACAGAAAGTGCTCCGAAATCGCCCCGATATCCCTTCCGCTATTTCTTGATTAACTCTTTGGAATCGATGTTCCCCTGATAAAAATGTCGAGGTACTAAACAGTTCTCGGTTATCGAGGAATACGTTAGCGCGTTAAAAAATTTGTCGTCGGACGAATGTTGGATTTTCTCGCGAAATAAGCCTGATAGAAACGAGCGAGCAACGAAGTGTTTTTTATCAGTTGATTTCACACGGACTTTACATCGACGTAAAGCTTCGATTTCAAGTTCAGTCGCAAAGATAGATAATCTTGAAAACGGGTATAGTCGTGTTACGAATAACGGCGCGTTTTTCCATTTTTCTCCTCGCTGAGGAAATATCACCTGCGGCTCGATCGGAGAATATATAGCCGAAGAGATATTCGGTGGAACTAGGATATCCGAGTGCAAAAGGAAAGCTGTTGCATGTATTTGACAAATTTACGTAAAGATTCGCCCATTTAAAGTAGGAAATTACGAGAGAAATGTCAAACGACGTTTCGGGCTGTCCCGGCGTATCGCGGGCATTATTTCGCAGGATAATATCTCGGGTACAAGCGCGGCCAGCTGTCGTAACGGCGTGGAAACACGATTTCGCGAGTAATTTCGTCATGTAAATAGAGAGCGAGATAGTGGCGCGTGCGGAACACGAATTCTTTCTCTCTCTCTCTCTCGTCTATCGACTAATTCGTACGATGATATTTCGCTCTGTCAATTTGACTTCCAGTCGTAAACATTGATCCGTAACGTCGTCGGACAGACGGTTGCTTTTTCGACCTTCCCATCGACAGACCGAGGCATCGGGCTTCGGGACGGCATGTTGGTTTAACTCAATTAAATATATCTAACTTAATCTTCGGTTTAATTCTTTAATCTAATTCGGGTTCCCCGATGTGTTAGCCGCGCGTGTGCGACTACACCGAGGAATGAGAGGGTTGATCCGACGACGCGGCCTCCTGCGGGTTCGAACCGCCGCTATTTTTATCCATTCTCATATCCGATGGCAATCAACAGCGCGGTCTCATTGCGGCCGACAAAAAAGAAAGCACGGAGCGACGCTTTTCCCGGCGGGGCTCTTCAATTACCGCCAGAGCGAGAGCGCTCTCTCTCTCCTATCGGGATATGCGACGACGAGGACGAGGATGACGATGGCGAACCGACAACCGAAGCCGTGCCAGACACAGCGACGGGCGGCCGCTTTCTCTCTTTTGTTTAGTTAACCGAATATTTGCCCAGTCATGCGCATGTGTCGCGATAAGGGATGAAACCACAAGAGAGAGAGAGAGAGAGAGAGAGAGACGCGCGCGCGAGTCAATGCACATCGCAAATTTCCCAAGCCGATACGTCCGCGTGGCTCGGCTCGCGACGTGAAATTTTAGCGCAGTCCCCCGTGTGTGCACTCATTAGCGGCTCTTTGTGGCAATTTTGCGCCGAGTCAAAAAGAATAAAAAGTACGAAAAAGCGAATTCATCCGCGAATAAATGGTTTTCGATCGATGTCGCTAAAAGAATATATCCCCCCCCCCTCCCCCCGTACAACGGGGACTCGATAAATGGCCGGGAAAAATTATCATCGCGGATTTCACGTTAGGCAATGTTGATTAATCGACACGTTATCACGTCACGCGGATACGCAATTTACAGATACGCCCAATCGAACGGGCCTCAAACGGTGCTACCGATAAGAAAGATAATCGCACAGGTACACAGGAGCCAATTCGGCCTGGCGAATTAGGTAAGCTGTAAAGACACGATAACGTGACACATTGCACACAACACGCAATTTTATTTTACTTCGTCATCGGTTAATCCGAATCGCCAGGTACGCGCAGCAAACACCGACTAACAGTAACGTAACATCAATGTAATATAAATTTTCCATTCAACAATAACTGTAACTGTTATATAATACGCGCATTATATTGCATTTATATCGTTGAATGGGAAATTACTTTGCTTTTTAGCAAGAGACACGAATCGACACAAATTTAGTTACCTCAATCATTTGCCCTTATTTCATTTGGCGAGGAAAAGGATATCGACTTGTGTTTCTCTTGTTAAAAAGCCACTTGTAACATTGGTGCGCTACTGTTTGCTGGGAAGAAAGGATTGAAATGCTTCTATCGCGAAACGCAGTTGAGGAAGGAGAACGGAAGAGAATTACAAAGTTATAGAGAGCGGCGGAAGGGGGAGGTGGAACGCGCGAGATTCAACGAAGGTGACACGGAGGAAGGTACAAGCGAGGAATGTCAACAAACGAGAGCGCTGGGTATACGCGCTTCGGGGCACAGGGCGGGTGTTTTTACGAGACAATCCCGTGGATCGCGATCAGCCGCGTATACAGAATTGCGCAAGACTCCGCGGTTGTGGCATTCAAAGGACTCGACTTGCCGCGAGGACGCGCACACCGGGCGCCCGCTTCTCCCCGTCTCTTCGCTCTTTCTCTCTCTCTCATCTCCCGTGGTCCTTCGAACGGTCACTCGGGGACCAGCGCGTCGCGATCAGAGGAATGAAGCGGCACAAAGATGCCGACGCACAGTGTTCGCACACGGAATACCTCGCGTAAGGAAGCAACGACGTCGCGTCACGGTCACGCAGCATCCGTGGGCCTCCAAATATCCCGTAACGTCGCGTGCGCTACTCACTGCCATCTTTGGCCACGTTCAACCGACACCAACACGTACCTCCTCGGTCGCATCCTGATCGCGTGTACACCAGCAGCTTAGCCGGTGCTTCTCACAGCTCCCTCCCTCTCTTTTTCTCTGTCGTGCACCCTCCGCGCCACTTTTTTCTCCGCGCGAGATCCGGCTGAGTCAGCAGCGATGACCGAGAGACGCTGATAACGCGTCGTCCTCTACGTCACCACGTCGTTCTTCGTTCGCCTCTCGTTCTCCTCCTCGTCGACGTCGTAGCTGTACCGTATGGCGACGTCGTCGTCGCCGCGAGAGAGACGCACTCGAGATGCACTCGTAGAAGCACACACCGCTAGGCACACACGCGCATACTTGCACTCTCGCTCGACCCCGACCGGGACTTCTACCACTACTGGCGGCGAGAAGTCCGCTTTTCTCCCTTGGCCCGGGCATCGAGGCGTCGATACGACGGCAACGACGCTTGCGCGCCGCCCCCGATCCACCCTTTCCCATCCGGGCATTTTCGCGGCGCATTCGAGGCTGCGACCCTGCCGTCGCGAACGACTGCCGAGCGCGAGACCAACGACGGCTCGTTCCGAGGGTGTCCGACCGTCGGACTTAACCTGAGAAATAACGCGGGCAGCCTGTTGATAACGGGAATGATCGTCCGAGCGGTGTTCCCGACCTCGAGACCGAGATGTTTTGTTATCGATCGTCGCACGCTCGGTTACTCCAGCCCTTCGGCGTTTCCGCCAAGCGGATCTCCTGCTCTGTCGTTTTTGTTTTACCTCGGTTTCCCTCGACCACCAGCCGGGATCGTTCCACGTACAATTTGAAAGTCATGTCTCTGCTCTACGTCGGACGGGACGTCGTTAATCTTCGCGTTAGTCGCTTCTTCGGCGATGCCTTCATTGACTGGCCGTAAATGCGTCGATGAAGTCATCTCCGTAATTTATTCGCAGCCCTTTTGATTAAAGCGGCCGGATCGACGAGAACGTCATCCTTATTAGTTTCCAGGCTGCATACGTTGTGCGTTAATTACACCGGACGGAAATTTAAATTGGGTCTTTAGACACTTCATTAGGATTTTGCTCGATGTCACGCGGCGGTAATTTAAAGCGTTTGAGACAAGGAAACTGCGAAACCCGCATATTAATGCGGCCTTCTTCGCGATAATTTTAGCTTAATCATTCGCTCGCTCGCCGAGCTTCAATTTGAATTGTTAATTCCCTCGGCCGTAAACTATTTTTTGCCGCGCACTCGGCTATTCGTATACGGGTTCTCGAATTCTCGATTCAATCCCGAATGTGTGATGAGAATTTTCCTCCTGCGATACAATCACGATTCTCGCATCTCATCTTCCTTTCTCTTCCACCTTCTCTCTCTCTCTCTCTCTCTCTCTTTATCCGAATTTTGAAGTTCGAGAGATCGGTCGTATCCTAAAGTAAAAGTACCGATTCCTGGACACGTATGTACTTACACTGAAAACCCTATTTAATTGACCCAAGCAAAATTTGATTTAGATACGAGCAAACGGATGTTTTGATTGTGAGAATCAAATTTTGCGTGAATTCAAATAAATGGAGTTTTTTAGTATAACTGTGAACATTCTTGTTGTTTCGGTTTTCAAATACAAATATTGAGACTTTAAATACAAAATATTTGTATATATTCAATATATGTACGAATATCCTATGTTGAAAGTATTCGCACCTAAAGGCCAAAACAATAGTAATGTATATGTGTTTAGAAGTAAATACGTGTCCAGGCATTATATAAGATACTTTTACTTTATATAATTTTGAAGCGGACGATACGGGGAACGCAGTGCGTCCTGCGCAATCCTCAGGATAACGCAACGAGCGCAATCCTGATGTCAGTGACGTGGCCGGGGGTACTGAATGATTAAATTTAGCACAGTTACCCACTATTCTGCTCTCGACGACGCACATGTTCCATACGCTCGCTCATTCTGAAACCGCGGGCATTGTGCCGTCAAATTGGCACATCTCTGATACGAAAGTTCTGCAGCATTTCATTGTTACTTGGGCTGTGCCAACGAGCGCTTTTCCGCGATATACCGTTCGCGCGACAGCTTAGGGAAAGACATTTTTAGACGTTCCGTCATTCCAATTGCGGCGAAAGTCTCCCTTTCGTTGAAAAATCCAGATTCGAGGACGCATACCAAGCTGGAGATTGTTCCTCCCCTCCTCTTTTTCATTCTCGTATCAATATACAAGAATCACGTTACGCGCGAGGAGTTTCGGAAAGAGAGAGAGAGAGAGAGAAGGAGAGAATATCCAAATCGAAATTTTAAATTCTATATAGAGTCTTCAAGTGCAAAACGGAAATAAGTTTCCACCTGTAGCATCAAAAGAACACAGTAAGTATTCCTTTAATGCTACAAAAGCAATTTAGTCTTCCAGAGTCTAAATTTTATTTCTACATTAAGCCTTCAAGTGGATAAAACGGCAACAACTTCCCCATTTATAGCACCAAAGGAGCAATAGAAGACTTCTGAACATTTAACGTAGAACTAAATTAGACTGAAAGCAGGACTAAAATTTCGATTCAAGGATCTTCAAATTGTCGTTTACTCGTATTTTCCAATTGTATTCCTGCCGGGGCTTCTGTTGGAGAAAAATCAGTTTTGGTTAAAACATCCGCGGAAGGCGGCGCTTGTGAGACACGCTCTGGGAACACCCTGTATAAATGCACGAGACCTCCTAAACGCAGCTACCTCTTATTGATTAGCAGTTGGCCGAGGGAGATGAATGCAACAAGAAAAGTCCGAAACACTGAATGCCATGATGACCTCTTTGGGAAGGTCTTTACCAAGCGATCCTGCACTCGAAAGTATGCCGAGGACGTTGAAAATGAGCGGACTCACGTTCCTTCTTATGGGGATATTCGCGTAGAACCTTTCTCGGGAAAAACGCATTTCGAGTACGCTCGAGCGAGCAGAGATTGTAGTATAATTGGCAGTAAAAATGGCTCTAGGGAAGCGAAAGGTCGTTATCAATCGTACCGCGTTCGCTGCCGATTTTTTTAAACTTTTCTCGTTACGCCGCGCGCTAATTGACTCACCGATTAAAGGCACCGTTGTTGCACCACCGTCGTTTCTCCGTGGAACTTGTTTACGCGCAAAAATATTCTACGACCCGCGCGGGCGGGGAGATAACGAATTTTCATTGAATTCCTCAACCCGACAATTTGTCAAATTAAGATATATTATTCGATTCCACGAAACATGTAATCCGCACGTTGTACGTAGTGTTTGTGTTTCATATTCCGCGATGATTATGGAGCGGCGAGTGGTCGAAACAAAAACACCTTTTCCGAGTACTGCCGAGTTAAACTGTCCGGTAGACTGTCCACACACAAAACCGTCTGAGGAAAACGCAGGGAAACTGTCACGACTACTTCCCTCGGGCTTGGAAAGGGTAGGATTTCAAGGAACTGGAACTTAAGGGACAGCGAGCGCGATACTTTTATGGAAAAACAAAAACGAAATACAGAAAGAGGTGCAAGATTTAAATAAATACACAGAAAAAATTTGCAGTGAATAACGGTCCGCTGGAATTTTTATGTTACTTTATCAAGCTGAATATGTTAAGAAGTAATATATTAATAAGGTGAATATGTTAATTTAACATATATTTGTATACTGTTTAACATATTCTCACGTTAAAGTAACATGAAAATTTCAGTAGAGCGCTACTTACGCAAAATTGCGTACCATGTAATTACTTCAATATTCCTTAGCAAATTTTCTCTTGGATCCAAGTAAAATATTTTCCAAGTAAATTATCCAAGTTAAACATTTACTTGATCCACGTGAAACTTACATTAATCCAAGTAAAAATTTGTTAAGGAGCATTAGAGTAATCATTTACTCGAATCCAACACTTTTTCTGCGTAAGAAAGAAAGAAGCGCTACGTGAGAGGAAGGGAGGGGAGTACATCGTATATGTATTTACATTGTTTCGGAGGACACGGAATTACGTTGACGATCACGACGATCATGTGACGACATGCGCGCATACACACACACGCAGAGACGAGGGAGGGCGGTTGGAAGCTCGATAATCCCTAATGCGGCGTCAATGGCTTTCTTGTATGCCGCTTCCATTCCGGATGGCGACCTTGTTCGCGTACTTCCCGTAGACCCTGCCGCTCCTGGTGACCCTGTAGTGGATCTGGGGAGGTCCTGCTTGGATCACGGACACGGCGCTGGGCACGTGCGGACCGTCGCCGGTGTACAGTCGCTTGACGCGTCGTAGACTGGCGGTCTTGTGCTTGTGCAAGTGCGCGAGGCTGTGCCGCTTGCGCTGCTTCAAAATAATCGTGGATGGTATCTTCTGACTGGCCGTCGGGTTGGCGGCTCGCCTCTTCAGCAACCTCAGCGGGGAAACCGCGAGGACTGCCCGGGCGATACGACCTCGGTAGCCCCACAGCACAACGGCCGTCGTAATCCAGGCTAACCACGGACTAGCTTTGAGATTTGGCGTCCGCTCCCAGACAAACAGCATCTGCGGGTGAACAATTGGAAATTTAGTTGAAGAGCCTCGTGAGAGCAGTTACGGCGGATTTTCCTCTGAAAGATCGGCTCGTGTGAAATTGGCCTCGCGCGGAAGTGAAACAATTAGAGTATCCACAGTAAGAATATAAACACCATATGTGTCTGATTGGCTCCGTCGTGTTCGGGTCAGCTTCCAGTTGGGATGTGTCGAAGGTTGCTTTCCAGCTAGAAACAAAAGTCGACGCAAATGTAGTCATGTCATCTATTATCTTTTTCTTCACCAGGTGCGAAGTAAGCGTATGATGACAACGAATAATGATATAACTAGGCTTCCCAAGTCGAAATTTTAGTCCTATTTTAAATTTAATATAGTTCTATATTAAATGTTTATAAGCCTTCTATTATGTTCCTTCGGTGCTACAAATGGGGAAGTTATTGCCCGTTTTCTCCACTTGAAGACTTAACGTAGAAGTAAAATTTTTTTACTCGGGTTATGTCGACTTGTGTCTCTTGCTGGAAAGCAACCAAGTTATCAGCTGAATTGCGAACAACGCGAACAAAGATTCGCGAAATGTACGAAGTTTACAAGGTGCGATAAAAAAAGTGAGTTTGTGTGTTCCATATTGTGATGAATTTATTGGTTTGCACTTATTTTAACAGTATATCTGGAAATTGTGGTTGTGAATTTCCAGTTTTAAAACCCAAACATGGCAACCACAGCGACGCGGTGTCTACATTTTTATTATAAGTACTCCAGGGACAACCAGACGGCACGAACCGCGATTTCTTATTTTTCGTTGCGCGATAAGAATGAGAGTCCGGCGCGCGTAAGTTATGCTGACCGTAACCGACGGTAACCGGCGATCGCCCGTATCGTCTTAAATCGAAGTCAGACTTCGTTACTTGAAATGATAACGAAGCGACGGCGCGGTAAAGAGATCTGTCATCGCAGGGATACTTGGCAGGAAGCGGCGAGGGAGGAGAAGTTGTCGGGGCTCGTTCATGCGAGAATAAATCTTTGATAATATAACGCCGCGGCGCTCCAAGTCGACAGGTGATACGTTCGGCCCCTCGCTAGCTCCGCTGGTTTCAAGATCGCGCGAGAAACCATCGCGCAGCCGGACGATCGATTTCATGGCCGTCGTAGCATTTCAAGGCTCCTCGAGATCCCACGTGTGGATCCCAGGTAATTCGCTTAGAGCCCGTACTCGTCTCGAACACGTTCGCGCGTGTCGGCCGGTGAGCGTTTCGACTTTTATGGCCGCGCGACGTCTTCGTCGTCGTAACCTTCTCACCCTCTCTTCTTCCCAGCGGAGTGACCCATTTGGCAGGGAACTCCGGGGTAAATTTCGCATTGGCCGCACGTTTTTACGTGTCAGGACTGACCTTATAGATCTGCTCGCTGGCGTTTTGCCTGAAACTGGAATATCGGTCGACTATCCGAAACATAGAACGGCCGTGAACGCTGGTAGAAAGATGGTGGTAGGATTTAGGATAGCAAGGGCAACGATTCGATTAGCGATAGGATAGTACTCCTGTGAAATTTCTCCATTTGCAAGAGAAACGACCGTCCGTAAGGCTCTACGAATTATAACGTCGTTCAAATAACGTCGAGTATTTTTCTACCGATATCGCAGATATCACAGCGGACATAATTCCGTAGAATTCGGTGGAATCGTGATATCGGTAATTGTGCATGAGGCAGGCGTAGGTTTATTTCACAGAGAGAGAAAGAGAGCAAGAGAAAGGAGACATTAAGCTGATAATACGTGAATCAATATGAATCAATAATTCAACATAGAACCACGTCGCCGACAGTAGCGACTTAAGTATAATAGATGCAAGACTAAGGATTCAGCTCTTGTGGATAAAGATATGATACACGTGAGTTGCAGGCAGGATGAGTGCATAGAGTCACTTGACGACAGAATTAATGGCATTCTGAAACGCTTCATATTTCATTTCATGTACATATGAAGAGGGCAAGGGGGAGGGGGAGAGAGAGAGAGAGAGATAGAGACGGATATAGTGCTTTATTAGGTTGAATCATTGAAAATGTTACTAATTAAATCGGTAAAACAGTATTCTACTGATAATCAATGAATATTCACTAATTTTAGTGAAAGCTTTTCTATTTAGTTCTTTTATCTAATACTTCACTGATTTTGGCCAGTGAAAGAGTCACTACAAATCGTTGTTACGCGTTCCGTAGCAAAAAATATATACATATCGTATACAGTAAGAAAATTTGCATTAAATTTAACACATTTTCATACGTTCCAAACGATCCATTCAAATTTTCGTGTTAATTTAACACAAGGTGAATATGTTGAAAAGTAAAACAAATATTATATCCAAAATTGATACAAAATTAATACGTTAATAGACATTAAAGTGTAAAATGTGTTATTTAATGTTTATACATGTTCGATATTAACACAACACAAAATGTTGAGATGACATAAACATAATATATTCAATTAACACACAAGTATGTTAAAAATTTTACTAAGAATTTAACACAAAAATGTTAACAAAAATCGATTTTAACACAAGTACAAAATGCTTTTTTATTATACATTCAATCATATGTTATATTTGCATAGTTCATATGATAACAGACTTAAGAGCTCAAGTTTTTGAGTTCAAGCCCCATCAAGATAAGCATTTTCAAATACAATATAAATTAAATCAATTAAAAATAATTAAGAATATTTCAGGTAAAATCGTTGACAATATTTTGAGAGTGAGGATTAAGATAATAGAAAAAAGTAATAAATAATATCTTTTCTCACTATTTCTACAGTTCTAAATTTCTCCGGTTGAAACGATTGCTGCTATTAACAGATTTTTGCAATAAAATTTTACTGACTTACAATGTTATATTCGTAACTATGATCATTATTGACTGCCTCTCAGTGATAATATACTGACTGCACTTTCGAGAGTACCATTGGAAGGCGGATAGTCTTCCACGTTGGTTGACGTTTAAAGCTGCGAGGACAACGCGAAAATTCACGATGTTGAGCGGGCCATCATTCAGCACATCGACAAGACGTGATGGACGACGGAAAAGTGCGAGGGAGGTCAAACGCGCGTGATGCTGGAGATATATATATATATACCAGATATCCCGTTACGATGTCAAGGCGAACGGGATACGAGAACGCGTTTCCGCAAGTCAGCCGGAAAATACCGTATTCCGGGTGCAAATAAGCAATGACGTCGCCCGTTGCTAAAATATGCGGAGGTGGTTTGAATGTGGGGGCGAGGACATTTTTCGGGGAAATGTTTAGCAAACCGGAAGGACACCGCGTTTGCATCGCACATGTGGCGGTCGACTGTGTGGTTGTCCGCTGCTCGATAAGGTCGACCTGACGAGCAGTGCGATTTCGTTGAAAACCGCGCGAGACGAATTTAGCGAATTTTGCTTGCGTACTTTGGTAAGTCGAATTTAAGGTCTCGATCTCTGTTGAAAAAGTCAGGAATCCGAACGTCGGTTCTCTCAGGTCGGACGAGGGTGCTCGAGCAGTGCTAACCAGCCGAAGAACCTGCCACTGACGTCGTTGACGTTGACGGCTCTTGGCGATAGGGACTCCTCTGCCGACCGCGCGATGATTTTTCTCATATCCCTCGGTTTCGGGCCGCCGGGTCGTCCGTGTGCTCGCGACCGGATTAAGTTCTCCTGCTCGCGTGGGTAAAAAATTCGATCGAAAATACGTGTAAAGAGGCGTACAAAAATGTAAAATAACATATGAAGCGGTGCGGGAGAGCGCGAGAATTTAGACAAAGGATGACGTCGCCCCCAGGATGATCGTCTGACGTTGGCCGTCGGCAAGCACGGCGATTAGTCGACCGTGACACGCGAATATAGAGGAATTTCGTTGGAACGGGTGTTAACAATTTCACGCCGACGAGACGAGTAGCGAGGAATATACGTGTATTTTTTTGTCGTTTCAACATTTATTCGGCCCTATCGCTTAAACGCGCCCTCTCGTATTTTTACTTTCTGAATCATACCCCGTCGCTGCTACGTGCCGGAGAAAACATCTTCGTCAGGATAGGAAAGTGCCTCCCACCCATTTCAGCCTTGCCACCCTTTCGCGGTCTCTACTGTTCTCCCGTGACGTCACGGGATAGTGTCAGTAGGTCAGAGCCTGGATACGTGACCTGAGTGCGGTGCATGTGCCTGCGTCATACATCGGGTGTATGAGAATTAGAGAGCATTAGGGGTTACGCGGCAATGCAAACACGTAGCACCGCAATATCGCGTATCGAGGAAGTGATCGATGTCGCTTTGAAAAGTGGACAATGGCGGAACGAGTCGACGTATTCGCGCATTCGCGTAAGGCGTAACGTGTGCACAATAGAAAACATTTTGTATATGTGCTGAAAAATCGGTCCTTGTTAAAATTTTTGTATTAATCTTTAACCCATACGTATTAATTTAACATATGTTAATAATATAATTTAACATTATATTATCTTAACATTTTATGTTGAGTCAATATTTGACATATATAAATATTAAATCGCACATGTTATACTTCAGTATGATTAACGTCTTAATTTTTGACATAATATTTGTGTTACTTCTTAGTCACCTTGTGTTAAATTAATACAAAAATTTCAGTAAACATCTCGGATCGTGTGAAACGTGTTAAAATTAACACACATTTTTTTATTGTGTGCGAAAAACATTTTTATACTTGCGTTAAAGTCAGTCCTTGTTAAAATTTGTGTGTTAAATTTTTAACATACCTGTGTGTTATTTTGACGTATTGTGTTTATGCTGTCTCAACATTTTGCGTTGTATCAATATTCAACATGTATAAGTGTTAAAATAACACATTTGATGCTTCAGTATCGATTATTAATTTTGTATTAATTTCTGGCATAATATTTATATTACTTTTCAACATATTCACCTTAATGTTAAACTAATACAAAAAATTTGAGCGGACTGTTAAGGATATGCGAAATGTGTTGAATTCAACGCCAAATTGTTACCGTGTGAGAACATAAAACGCGAAATTACGTGAATTATCGTGAATGCGTTTCTCGCTTTTCCGCCTACGAAATACCTGACACATAAAGCGCACATTGTATCACGGATTCGAGGCGATCAAATGAACGACGAGTCAGCGACACATCGAGAACCAGTCGCTTCGTTTGCATGCGAAAGAGCGGGGATGCTTTCGTCGTTCCCCCGAAGGGACTCAACATGGAGCAATCTTCGATTAACTTCTTCCGAGGTTTGCTCTCATGACGGAAAACGTGTCTCGTTATTTACGACGCCATCTGTCATTGATATTCGTGCCGCGAGACACAGGGATTACGATTCGCGAGATTGTTCCTTATGAAATTTACATTCGCAGATCGTACGATGCGGCCGGTGCGCAATTAATGCAAATTAATTACAAGGCAGCTCCACGCGCTGGCGAGAGGACGGGAAGGGGAGGACAATTAATTCCGCGGACTGATTGGAATAACAGCTGCGCGCGCGGATCCGCGCGATTCAATCACTTATATTCCCAAATCGAGCATATGCCCGGGCTTATACAATTTCTGCTGAATTTGAATTATCCGCCGCGATTATCGCGAGACGCGCATTATTTTCGTTCGATTAATTCTCGATTATGCGAGTTTTTATATGTTTTCTCTTTCGCGGAGAAAGGTCAAAGTTTATGGAGTCGTTACGACCTGAGCGGACTTAACGCGGTCATTAATTTCTTCCGCAACATTACTTCTCCCTCTATAGAGTGAAATTCTCCGCACTTTGTAAGAGATACCGTTGAGACGGCGCGTGCTTACGTTTCTTTTCACCGAGCATTCTCCTCGACCGACCGTGAGAGTGCTTGTCTGAGAATTTCTACCGAGTTTTCGCGGCTGGAAATTTTGCGAACTACGCAGCCGGCTTTCACAATTCACCCCGAAATCGCACGAACGCTTCGCGAAGCAGCTTCTTGGCGAATACACACGTAGGTTGCGCGCAGACGATGCGCCCGTAACTCGGGGCGCAGCCTAAAGCTAACTATGGGAATAACTAATCGTTAACCGACGTCGTGATTGCTTACGCGGCCTCCGATGAGCCTGCAATTGATTGTGAGGACGAACCGGTCGGACCAGCGACGAATTATCGACAGAATAACGTGCGGCCAGAGCGGTAATTAATGAGACGTCATCTCTTCGCGATCGTCTCGATAACGAGGCTTATCGCACGCACCGGATAAAGAACGATGCGCGAAAGGTCCGAAGAAGGAGGGGGGAAAAAAGATAAAGAAAGAGAGAGGTGAGAAAAAGAGAGAGAGAGAGAGTTTCTCGCGTCGATTAACATTCCTACGCGGTGTCGACAGCATTAATCATAAGCATTTCGTTCAAGCGTGCACCAACACCGTCCGAATGAAACGTTACTCTCGTCTTCGTCGTGTCCTTCGCATTTAAATCTCGAGCATATTTTTCCGTTTTTTAACCCTTTGCACTCGAGGGCTCCGGAGCGGAGCCATTTAAAATTTGTCTTCAAACTCGAGGGTTCCGCTATGGAGACAATGCAAATAGCAAGAGCGGAATATCCTATACACAATAGTTTTTACGATTTGTCTTTGTCTTTGTGCTATGAAGTGATAGTTATTTGCATTGTCTCCATAGCGGAGCCCTCGAATTTGAAGACAAATTTTAAATGGCTCCGCTCCGGAGCTCTCGAGTGCAAAGGGTTAGATAAAAGCGGAGAAATTTTGTACCCTTCGGACGTACGCGTCGTGCACCTTTACGCCTCGCGTAATAACAAAGTCATGAAAGAGAGAGAGAGAACTCCAAGATAGTCTACTTAAGCGCCGAAAAATACAATATATGAATAATGATCAAAATACGATATAATAATATCAGAATACAATATAATAATGTATATATATATATATATATTTAGCGAATGCCGCTATTGAAAGAAAGTTAGTGAGCGGAAGCAGTGCTGGGGTGTGCGCAAATAAATGCGGAGTCTTTAATAACTGCTCACACGAAACACTGTATTTACAAGAATTTTCAAGCTCGCAACGCGACACAATAAAGAACGGGATTTTATAAACTAAAAACGCAACGTTAAACAAAATGGGGCAACGCTGAACAAAGAGATCGGAACGCTAAGAGTTCGGCTCGCTAGGTCGCCGCGGCGGCTCTCTCTCCCTCGCGGGGATAGGCACGGATCGGAAATCGCGTACAAGGGGCACGACGAAGGCCGTCGGAAGGCTCTTGCACGACGGACGAGAGACGCTCGCACTCCCGAGCGCGATGCACTAACGCGCTTTTGCGAGAGAACGGCCGCGCAGTCAAGTCCGGAGCGTCGAGTACAAATCACGAAGAGAATCGGTGGCGAGGAACACTCGCGAGCGCGTCCGCGACGTTTGAGGTTTTAAACAAGAGTGAACGTTCCGGAGTCCTTGCGTGACCTCAGGGACGCTGAAGAACAACTTACTCACGAAACAAATTACTCACAAAACAAACACGAATTTACGTGTGCGAACAGCCGTTGTTTTTACCGCCGGTTGTTTCGACCGCCACATGTATATTAACACATTGCTTAACACGAGCAATAAATCTTACACGAGCATTCATTGCATGCTGTAATCGCGGATTTAAGACTACAGTGACATCACTAAGGATGGTTAACGCAACAATCGTTGAAAACCGGAAAGATAAGCTTCGCAATAAGTCATTGACAAACTTTTCTTACTGGCAACAGTGTTATGGCCTGGAAGAGGATGTACGCAACAAACATCGCATACTTGCGCACTCGCGAGGCCTAAACATACTGGCAGGTCTGCGGATCAGGTCAAGGTCCGGAGAGGTCCATTTACTCTGATCGCAGAACGTATGTTAGGTGGTTCTTTACTTAGGTCAAAGAACTTAATCTCTTTATCTGGGATAGGACCATATGAGAGTGTTGAAAGGGGAATTCAGATTTAAGTAATTGAAAGGAAATGAATGAATAATTTTAACAATTTGGTTAAATTTAGGGCATTTTGAATAAAACAGTTCATTAATTATACTAATAACATAATTTGGTTCTCACATGGATTAATAATAGTGATAAATTGATGAGAAAAGTCATTATAAAAGATACAATATTTAAAAGATGAAACAGTTAGCTAAAGTTAAACAATGAGATATATGGGTTAACGTTAAATGAACTTTTATAAATCAGCATTATTAGAATAATGCAAATACGAAGGTGAATCAAATATAAACCGGAATTATTTTTGTATCTGCAATAAGGCGAACGGAGAGAGGCCAGGCTTCTGAGCGTTATAGGTGGGGATGCCTGAAGGAGATTCCCCCCTACGCGACCTCTCATTAGCGCTCCGTTAATCAGTATCACAATGTCAGAGCAGGAAGTGCCCTCGTCCGTTGCACAACGAATTATTATTAAATTTCTCACTGCAGAAGGCGTAAAACCGTCGGACATATTGAGAAGGCTTAAAGCACAGTTCGGGGACAATACGCTTAAGAAGACTCAAGTGTGCGAGTGGCATAAACAATTTTTAGAAGGACGAGAAACTGTTGAAAATGAGGGGCACCGACGTCGACCCGAGGACCAGCGTGACAGAGGAGAATATTCGCCTGGTTGGCAGCCTTATCGAGGGTGATCGTCGATTAACGGTCGCTGAAATTGCTTCTGAGGTCGGAATAAGCTTCGGCAGTGCTCAGGCAATTATTACTGACGACCTTGGGTTTCGAAAAGTGTCCGCCAGATGTGTCCCTCGTCTTCTCACCGAAAATCAGAAACGGCGCCGTTTGTGCGAACGGCTATTGACACGCTATCAGGCTGAAGGGGAAGCTTTTTTGCACTGACTTGCGACGAAACTTGGATGCACCACTACACCCCGGAATCCAAAGAAGCCAGTATGGAATGGCGAAAGAAAAGTGAATCTGCACCCGTCAAAGCCAAAACTCGGCTCACAGCTGGAAAAGTTCTTGCAGCTGTATTTTTTTACTTTAAAGGTATTTCGCATGTCGATTTTTTTCACGAACGTCATACTGTGAACTATACTACTGTTCGCATACTATTGCCAACTTTTGGAAGAAGCATAACGCGAATATCGTCGGACAAGACGCGGATTTCCAATCCTAGACGTTATCCTGCTTCACGACAATGCCTGGCCCCATACAGCTGCCTTAACTCGTCAAAAAATTGAAGAACTAGTCTGGACTACACTGGAATACCATCCTTATAGTCCGGACTTATCGCCCTGCGATTATCATTTGTTTGGACCACTGAAAGAAGCACTTGGAGGACAAAGATTTGACAACGATGCTTCTATCGAATCCTTCGTGAGCGATTGGCTGCTGTCACAGCCGCCTTCATTTTATGATAGCGGAATTTAAAAACTGGTTACCGTTGGGAAAAATGTGTTTCGGAGTCCGGGGATTATGTAGAAAAATAGTTATGTATGTTAGTTTTTTTATGATGCTTCAATTAAACAAAAAAAAATAATTCCGGTTTATATTTGATTCACCCTCGTAAAATATGAAGATTAAAGTAAGATTGTGTAAAAAAGTAATCCGTGTAACTTAATATAATACAATCGAATTTATCGTGACAAGAATGTTTAACGTATCGGTATGGCAAGAAAAACATCATTATATAATACAAGGAAGATAATAATTACGCAGTGTATGTGTGTGTTTTAAGGAGTAAAGTGGGATTGGAGATTTGATTGAAACGATTAAAAGTCATATTTAAATATGAAATAAAGACTTACGATTTAGGTGAATAAACTGTAGTGAATAGAAAATGGGTTCGTTGATCGTGGTGTACCAGATTTCTAGAATCCCGGAATACCGAGAGAAATAGTTCACTTAAGAGATCCCGACTTGCACAGCGAGTTGTTCAGCAGCAGAAGAAGAAGAAGAAAATTGACTGACTGACTGACTGACACTGACTGACTGTGGAGTGACCAGAAAGTAAGATTTTTATAGGGAAGATTTTGGGGAGTGGCAGATGACGATCGCCAATGAGAGCAGTTTTTGTGGAAAACGGATGTGGAAGGTTGGGAAACGGAGAGCCTAGAAAATTCCTAACATTATCAGGATGTCATAAATGATCCTAAGATCCTAATCCCATCGAAGGGCCCGAAGGACGTAACAACAGTTGATTGCATAATTTCAATTGATACAAGAGAGAGAGAGAGAGACCTCTTGGATTTCTGGTCTCGTCACGTTCCGTGAGTGTGATTATCATCGGGAAGATGGAGTAAAAACGAAGGATAGAGATCGCCTTCGTGAGAATGAACGTCGTCATCTCACGCGTACATTGATTTATCTATCTCGGCGGGGTCGTTTCTGTGTTTAGCGCCCTGCGCCTCTTAATGGGCAATAACGACGACGATGATCTGCGCAATTATTCCGCTCCTCTCGCGCGCCCTCGACGTCCACGACGGTGGAAGGAGCAAAAAGGTAACGGAGACCTCGCGGCGGCCGCAGCCACTGCACCACTGACCTTGGTTTCGAGTAACGTCGGGTGGCCGAAGTGATTCAGGAATTGCGCTGAGACTTCCAACGCACGTAACTCCCGATGGCAGCGGCATTGCGAAATCGACCGACGTCGCGCGCGCAATTCCCTCGGCACTCTCCGCCCGGCTCGATTCAGCAGGGCTGAATGTTTCAGCGTAACCTCGTATAAAAGTCCGTGTTCCGCCGAGACGATAATGCGGATAGAAAGCGTTGTTGTCGCCGTCGCGACGCTGCTCGCGCCGCTCCCTTGGCTTGCATCTGTATTTTGTTTTCGCGTCGTTTTACGACGCTCGCCGCTTATTCGCTTATTTTTCGTTTGCAGAATAATGAACGAAGCTTTAATGCGACCAGCAACGGATTGTGCGTAGAGCCGATCGTTATGTCAGCGCGGTGGTTGCGGTTTCTGCTTATGACAGCGATTATCGCAGCGCTGCGTTTAATTACCAGTAAACCACTGGGTTGCTGTGGGGTAGCTATATTATTAGGGATTTTTAACAATGGTACCAAAGTGTTTTCGCGCCTGTGCATGTTCATTTTACGACGGGAAATGCTCCTATACGGTTCATTAATCTTAAACTCACGGTATCGATGTCGCCTACTCGCCTACTGGCCCGTCCACGTGCGGTGTTTATCTATTGCATCTACTGCAGAACTGTCGATTTTCTTCTAAAAACGAGACTCTTAAGGACGTT
This sequence comes from Dinoponera quadriceps, assembly GCF_001313825.1. Lineage (NCBI taxonomy): Eukaryota > Metazoa > Arthropoda > Insecta > Hymenoptera > Formicidae > Dinoponera > Dinoponera quadriceps. The sequence goes on along the minus strand of NW_014554899.1, from coordinate 3,943,334 downwards.
CTAACGATCAGCGTCTCATTTTCAGTAGCTCATCAAGAGAGCCACATTAAATATATTAAATATTTGTCAAACAAAATAACGTTCTTATGCATTAATTTCATTAGATGAATAATAAATGTTAATTTGAAACGAAATTAAACATATATACACAATATTACAAATACGGAAATTTCATTTCTTATTTGTTTTTATTAATGATGTATATTTATACATCATTTGATTTAATAGAAATGTATAGATAATAGAAAAAAATATGTAAGTGTTTAAATATGTATATATATGTGTGTGTGTGTGTGTGTGTGTGTGTGTATGCGTGCGTGTGTGTGTCTTAAATATTATTATAAATGAAGAAATCTACACTGCTGTATCTTCAAAATAAAATGATCAATAATTCTGAAATTTATATGCAATGTCTATATATCAGTCTTTAACATTATATTTAATACCCAACCTACTGCAAATTGCTTTCTTGTTGTATAAAAAGAGGATGTTATCCCGTGAATAAATAAATAAAAAAATATTATAGTAGTTTGATCCTTTAGACTCGGGTCTTACATCACCCTGAAGAGATAAATCTACAAACTCTCTAGTAAAAACCGGTAAAAAGCGGTAGACCTCGTAAAACTACAAAGCACGTCGATAAAATGATTAAAAGAAAATTGATAGCAGATGTTAAAAAAACTGCTGTAGCATTTCTTGAGAATTACGAGAAGAAAATCTTGCTGATGTTAGTCGGAGTACAGTATCTCGACGTCTAAAGGTTGAGGGACTTACAGGGCGTATTGATGTTAAAAAACTATTAATTAATGCAAAAAATAAAAAGATTCAATTAAATTTTGCAAGAAAACACGAACATTGGACTAAAGCTGATTGGCGAAAAGCCAATACTTTCCTCTGACGAATTAAGGTTTCAGTTTATTCGGAAGTTGTTATAACCGGGTGAAACAATCACGGCAGACCGCTACCAACAACAATTGGCCAATTTGAGCAATACATTAAAAGAAAAAAGGCCATTTACTGGCCAAAGAAGTCGTAAAGTGATCCTGCTTCATGACAATGTCCAACCACATGTTGTAAAAGTGACTCAGGACAATATCATTGCGTTAGACTGGGAACTTCTCCTGCACGCAGCGTATAGCCCAGACATGGCGCCTTCCGATTGCTATCTATTCCGGTCGCTGTAGCATCGCTTGGCTGATACACATTTTATGAGATTTGAAGAAATACGAAAATGCATTGATGACTTTATCGCTTCGAAGCCGGTGAGTTTCTATCGTCAAGGAATTCGCAAGCTACCCGAAAGATGGCAAAAGGTCATTGATGCAAACGGGGAATATTTCGCTGATTAATATTTTTTGGTTTGTTTTTAAATAAAGATTGAATTTTGCAAAAAAGAGCTTAGAACTTTTTTGCTCATCTAATATAATAAATTATAAAAAAATTAATATATTTTAAAATATTATAAAAATATTTAATTATTGAAAGTTTGTCAAGTTTATGTAATTAAAGCATAAAAATAAATACATTTCACTTATATATGTGTATTCTTTTTAGCGATTATCGTATGATAAATATGTAATAAAAACTATTTGGCTCAAAACTTTTGTACGCCATAACATATATGTTTAATAAAATATATATTATTCCATGTTGAGAGTTTAAATATTCACACTTAAAGACGAAAACAATAAGAATTACCAGAATTAGATACGTGTCCAGGTACTTTTGCTTTGCGTAAGTCTTTATGAAAGTTTCATCAAATTCTTATCAAACTCATTTCACCTTATAGCCTCCTTAAATATCGCGGAACACCACCGATTTCAATCTCCTCTCGTTCTCAAGGGATGCATACTACTATTAAAAGACCCGCATTCAACTGGCTCCTCTCATCTCTCCCTCCCCCGCGCCGTTAATCACCTGGAACTTTGTTCCGACGACGGTGGAATTCGCGAGCGCGAATGTGACTCACACACGACCCACATCCGTTTTTCGCGCCGTTACACCTTTGCGCAGCCGGCGCGAGGAGAGTCCGGAACAGCGTTATCGCTCGTAAAGATAGCAAAGCGCGCTAGAGAGGAATTCCTCCTCCGCCCCGGCGGCGAGACCGCTGCGGAAGGATACGTAGGTGGTTACCGGAGGACCTAGTGGGGTATCAGGAGACCAGGCGGCGGCCGGGAATGGAGAGGAGAAAGGGAGAAAGAGAGTGCAGTCGGATCGCACAGGCGAATGCGCGAGAATAAATGCCGCTGCAGCGTGCGCGAGGGAGACGAGGGAGGTGCGGCGGCAAGGAACAGAGAGAACGAACGAGACGCAGAAAGGGAGGAAGAGAGAAGAGGGAAAGAGAGAGAGTGACTCATGGTGGGGTTGTTGGTACCAGCAGCTGAAGCACGTGGGACCAGCTCGGTGTGTCTCGTTCGGTAGTGCTCTCTCAGTAGTGCTCTCAGCTGCCTGTGGAGGATCTCGGATGTCCCACGTCGACTCAGCGCGTTCGTGGTGGCGCTCGAGAATGTGACCGGCTACGCTGTCGTCGTTGTCGTGTCACTAGGACACCGCGTTCGAGAGAGCTCTCTCCGCCAGGGAGAAAAAGAGAACGAGAGACTGAGAGAGCGGAACGATGGCCCTAAAGGTATTGCTGGCGTGCTGGATCGTCGCGAGTCCGGCTCTATCGTCGCCGGAGGATCGAATACCCGGGCACAGCGGGGTCGTATGGCCGGCCTGGTACCGCGACAGGCTGCAACATGCCAGACACGACGTCGTCCCGGAGACGAGCACCGCGAGGAACCCGTGGAGGCCGCAGGCGACCAGGTTGGCGCAGCGGACGAATTCACGGCATCACGTGGAGCAACGGACATTGGAGCACAATTTCAGCGGCGCCGTCGCGATGACGGAGCACGGTGGCACTAAGGCGATAGCGTACGCGAGCTATCACGGTAATCACCGGCATCAGCCGAGGGAGGACGTCACGCAGAGCTATCAGCTGATCCCGACTACGGCCCCCACGTATACGAGGCATCATTCGGGGTGAGTAGCGGACGAGCCGGCGCGATCTCGAGATTGCGTTTGGTCGAAGGGGAAGCACGGATGATCGAGGCGATCGATCGCGAACCGCTGAGGTGGCGATAATAAAGAGGCACCACGGTGGCGAGGAGCTTCTCTCCGCGTCTAGCGAAGGAGGCAGAGGATAATTCCGAGCGCGCGGAGCGGACGGATCGCTCGCGTTTGCGCCAGGCATGTAAATGGAAGTGAATGAACCGACGCGTAAATATAAGGGGGCCCGCTAACGCGTGTCGCTGAATTACTATATTTACGAACAATGAACGACACGGCGCGTCCGCGCGATGATGTACGATCCGAGCGCGATAGTAGCGCGAATAAGAGCGCGAGCGCCATTCAAAGGCGAGCCATTTTAATTAATCGACCGATTAATTATCTTGCGCGTAGCCGCACGTTTCTCTCTGTCGCGTACAATTATTGGAATTGTCCGTGCGCGACGGCGGACAACACCTTCGGCCGCGTGCGTGCGTGAGTGCGTTTCTGCGTGTGTGTGACGCAGGTCATCTCGCGCACACACGCTGATTAAAAGTGGTACGGATAATGGCGCTTTCTGTTACCCCAAGGTACCAATTAACTCGATTGGTCGTGAGCTGAACGTGAAACTCGCGACTTGGCGAAATTCCGCGCGCGAATTTGCACGTACGGAAATTTTAGCGTTTGCAGTTCGGATTTTATATTGAAGGTCATCCCAAGTTCATCTTCAGATCCTGTACGGATTGTTTTACATGGAAAAATCCATTTGGTTGACTCGAATTTAGTTAAGATATGCTCAAACAAATCTTCTGGTTGTGAAAACCAAAATTTGGTCCTTTGAAAAATCTTTTTTCATTTTCGCTTCAAAGGTCTAAATCTTCGGCTCAGAAAGTCAAATTTTGGCTCTAACAACCATTGTTTAAACATATTCCAATAAAATTTTGCTTCAGTCAACTAAATGGGTTTTTCAGTCTGACTACAATGAACTTAAAACTACTTTCAATATAGATTCTGATTATATAGGTGATATTCATACACTGAGAAACGAAAATTAAATAGGTTTGATTCAGAGAATCAAAACTTTGATTCAAAAAACCAAATTCTTTGGTTCTTATAACTAAAACATTTGTTTACCTATATATAAACGAATATTTTATTTGAGTCAACTAAATGGATTTATCAGTTTAGTCGGATCTTATATTTAAGTTCGTCTTAAGTTCACCTTCAAGTGCTATATGGATCGTTTGACTACAATGCATCTGAAAATGAACTTGAGACGGTCTTCAATATAAATTCTGACTATATGGATAGTATTCACATTTTATTTTGTCTGATTGTCTTAAATTTCTTATTCTCTTATTTTGTTTGATTGTCTTAAATTCATCTCCAGGTGCTGTACGGCTCGTTTTATTAGCTACAATGCATCTGAAGATGAACTTAACGGTTAAAACGGTCTTCAATATAAATTCTGACTATATGGGCGGTATTCATAGTCAGTCTTATATTTAAGATCGTCCAAAGTTTATCTTCGTACATTGTACAGATCATTGGTAATAAAGTATCTGAAGATACTTTAGAACGTAAGACAATCTTAAATATAAGATATATATACTGGTTTATATGGAGAAAAATATCATTCTACCGCTAAGAAAAACGATTACTCAGTTTACTTTCTTTCTTTTAAGAAATAATTATCTTCAACAAGGAATATTTTTTTGATAATAATCTCAAAATATACATACTTATCACAAATTTTAGAGAAGCTCACTATTACGTACTAAAAAGAAAATTTTATATTTTTTCAAGAATATTATAAATTTTATCGAAGAAAAGTTAAATTCGATTAATTCAAATAAGCACACAAACCGAAGTTTGTTTTAATTTAATATTCTTGGTTGAAATACTATTGTAAGACTTATTAAGATTCAGAATATATTTTTTATAAACTTAATACTTATGATAAACTTAAGATATATTTACGGACATAAACTTCTATATAATTCTTATAATAAAAGTAATATTTATTAAGTATAATATATATTTATCTTTGTGCATGAATACCATAGTCTCTCTTCTCGTCAAGGAGAAAATATTTAAACTTGTCTCGTGCGAAAAGGAAGAAACAGAAAGTAAAAAGAAAAATCACCGACGAGTTAGACGTTATAGACGAAAAATATATTTCATTGCAATTGCGATAACTTGCGGATAATTCCGTCGGTAAGAACAATAACGGGTTGCGGCGCGCGAATTACACCTCGCAAACAATCGTGTGGCTATCGAACGAGGAGTCGCAGAGTGAAAAATGGATGCTGCGTTTTCTCGGTGCGAGCAGCATCGGACATTCTCCCATTCTCACTTCACACTTTCGCCTCGCACTCGGCCTCCCGAAGCGGCCATTAAGAGGAAATCAGCATACCGCCGCGCGACTTTTATCACCTCCTGACAGCCGCAAGATCATTCCGCTGCCCAGCGTGATTCGATGATTGCCCGTCAGAAAGCCTCGCGGCCGTTCACGCCGAGCACGACGAAGGGCGCCCACAGCGATGTAAACACTGGCCGAATACGCGACTCAATGTAATATCACTTGCACCGTGACTTCGTCTCGCTGTCATTTCAATATTTATGTCACTTTTCCGACTACACGGGAAAAAAGTCTCATTTCATGCAACCGAATAAGGAATATCGGTACGCTAAGGAAAAAAGTGGTCGAATCAATGAAATTTTGCTTAAAGGAACAACATTTTTTCAAGCACCACGTTTAGTTCACTGAACAAATTATACAATTGCTATAATGAGTTACCAATTGATTCCACGATTATTATTTAGTTAGCAACTACAAGAAGGAAAATTTGTTACTGACACAAGAAATTGTTACTATTTTGGACAGCGAAAAGATCTGTTAAGAATATTAATCGCTAATTATGCGAACTAAATTTTATTGTTATCGCAACAATGTTTTGCTGCAACAACAAAATTATTTTTTTCGTGTAACAAACTTTTTTGCTGTTACTATAGTAACAAAAAATTTGTTGTGTCAACAAAAAATTTTTCTCCGTGTACATCAACGCAACGTATTGTGTTCATGCATAATTTTTTTGTGGACATATCTTTTTGAATTAAGATAACCGCTGATTGTGTTGTCTCAAATGCTTTTTTCTCAATGTGTATTCACGGAGAAGAAAAATTTGGCTATTATAACGAAGCAATCTACTACATATTCATTGCGAATTCAGTTAGCATAACCAAATTAACGAATTATTCATAATTAGCAGAAACAGTTTTGTTACTAGGATAGAAAAATTCTGCTGAGTGAATTTGTCTTTAGCACGTTAATTTGTTGTTAAACAATTAAATTGTGTTTTCTTACATTTACTAATTTGTTCTTACAGCAAAATAATTTATTAGATTCAGCACAATAATCCAGAGAATAACAATTAATACTCTTAACTAATCGTTTTGCTGCCCACATAGTAATTGACAGATTTTGCTGCGACAGCATTAAATTGGCTATGCCAGCCAATTATTTTTCTCTGTATACCAACTGCAGGATTTCTGTATATCAAGTAAATATTTATGTTAATTGACACGGCTAGAGATGTCACTTTGAAATGTTTATTTTCACTACATGGCCATATATCTGAGCAACGCTCCGACTTATTTTCACGCGTACACGGAGAAAATATAGTAATAAAATTATCGCCAAATTTTTTAATGTTGTACCATACTGGAATTATGACCGAAATTGTGTTGTAATCTTTAGTGATTCATGTGTACGCATCACTAAAGATGGCAACACATGTAATAATTTCAGTCATAATTCCGATATCGTCTAACATTACAAAATTTTTTGATAATTTGTACTATAATATTTTCTTAGTGTAAAAGCATTTATAATTCTATGCAACGAATAAGACGTAAATTTTGCAGATAGAAATCAGTATTTAGTCAAGTTCAAATATAGCATTCCCTTAATCGAAAGCATTTGTCTGGACGTTCAGCTGTGTTAAAACTCGGTTGAGATAATTGAAAACAATCAAAGTAAGAGAAGCATTTTCTAGGAATCTTCTGTCTCTATAACTGAGTTTTCCGTCTGGTTCTCATTCTTTCCTGACAACGAAAAATACAATTATTTTATAAATACAGCCAAGAAGATTGCTTTTTTCCGTGTATTCTCCCGATCAGTATCTAATTATAATCAATATCTCTTCCAATAGATGATATTTCCACGATGAACGCCGACACGCGTCCTTATCGGAGTGAGTGAATATCGGATCCGCGAGATCTCTCGTTACTTATTACTTACTATTTGGTCTGAGCGCAATAATTCGGTGCTCGTCTACCTTACCAGTCGCACGATCGGGTTACCCAGATGCGTGCCTCGGGCTAAAAAATCTTGTAAACCTGTCCGAGACGATATAGCGGTGTGCGTGCGCACCTTTCTTTCTCCCTTCGTCTCTCTCTCTCTCTCTCTTTCTCTCCGTATCACGCACACGCGGCCGAACTCGCGTGCACCTCGCGCGTCGAGAATTTCTCGAACGATGCGGCGAAGTGATGCGCCGGATCGTATCATCGATTTAAACCTATTGACGCGACGACCATAACACTTAAAACACGATTTGTCGACTTAAAGTCGCCGGGAGGATTCGAAGAGTGACGGCTCGGGATTGGTGTTCAACGCGCCGATATATATTCGGGGTTCTCCTCTTCGTCCTCTCTTCGCGTTAACGACGAGAAAAGGAAGAGCGTGGAAAAATGAGCCGTTGCGTAGCGCCGCCCGAGTATTCGTATTCTTAAATCGACGAGAAAATTGGCGATTCAAAGTGCGTCATCTCAGAGAGACGCCATTATATCGATTAGTATCTTCGAGCCGTGCGCGACGCCGATAACTTACAATTTAAAATCATTCGACGCGCTCACGAAAGCACGAGAGGGCCGAGCATTAATTTATATACACACATCACCGCGTTTCCCCTCTTAATTAACCGTCATTGTTCCGCGTATTGTCTGAGCGCCAGCAGCGGAGGAATACGGGCCGCGTTCCTCACCGCCGGCTATACGTTTTGTCTTGATTATTTATGTTAGTTCGTTTACGACACCATTCGAGTGATCGATGAGCAGCCGGCTCAAAGAAATGCGAATAATGAATATTGAAGCCATTCCGAGTACCCCAGATAACCATCCTGCAATGTCACTCTTGGGCACGTTTCGCGGCTGAACGTTGTATCGCTTATTGCCGGAGCGAAGCTCAACATCGATGCCTGATCGATGAACGACGAGGTCATAAAGAGACAGGTGTCATTCGTCGATATAATGCGTTCTCGGGAACTGTAAACGCGCGTTTCGCCGTCCCGCCGATCGGAAACATTAGTCATTTCGCGACACGCTGAGAAAAATTGTACTTATTTTCGGCCTCAACTATATCCTTTCATTCCGTTTTAACGACAAAAATGATAATAACATATAAAGTAATTATTATTGATATTATAACAACTATAACTCTCTTTTTATCCATAATTCTTTTACTAATATAGTGTACGGAGATTTAACAAATTGGTCGAATTAACGTGGTGATGAACAAACCGAATGCGTTTTGGTTAAATTTCTGATCTTAAGAATCGAATTCCATGAGAACTAGAAATTCCATTTCTTTCGACGAAAATACGTTTAATTTGTTCATCGTCGCGTTAATTCAATCAATCTTCTTTCTCTATGTGTATAGTTATGGTGTAATATAATTATAAATATAAAAATAATTCTCTGGCGTCGAGAGCCATCTTGTCGACGCGCTCAACTAAGCTAAATAAATAAATATGGCGAGTCCGATACTCACTATCAAACTCGTAAACTCACAAAATTTCTTCGCGCTTGCTCTTTCAACATTCTGCATCGCGTTCCGCTTATTTATTTGGTTATTTAAAAGCGCGAATCTACCGTGTATTATCAATATTTAAATATTCTTCTCACTTCGTTGCTTCCTGCGGAAAAAAAAATATTACATTCCCGAGAGCAACTTGTGTACGAGCCGTGCACTAGTTCCCAAGTTAAACTAGTTATAGCATAAAATGAGTTTCTTAAGGATTTGTTGAAACTTGTACTATATATAGATTTAAATATAACCTAACTATTGACAAAATTAGAAAACGATTAACTATTCGGAAGTTGAGATATTCGCAACTACAGATGATAATTTTTATACGTGCTACTTGAGCTTAATGTCCTATTTTTAACTTCTATTGTCAATTTCTTCTAAATCATATTTAGGATTTTAATGGAAAAATTGTGATATTAAGGACTAATATATAGACATTATACGAAAATTTCGGTTTTGAAAATGTAGTCGTAAGAAATTTGCAATTTGTAGTAACATCTGCAATATATGTACACATGTATACACATATTTAAATATTTATATATCACTTTCTATTATGTGTGCATCTCTATTATAACTCAACTAACGTTTAAATAAAGCATTAATAGGAAAAATGAAAAATAAATAATATCTCCGTGTTTGTAATATTGTATATTTCTCTTAATTTCGCTCAAAATCAGCATTATTACTTAGATAGTTAAGTAAAGTTACAGGAAAGAATTTTATTCAATAAACTATAATAAACTTATATAAAAGCCCCTTAAGACGCTTTCGCCACTGGAGATCCGGCACTCAGCGACACAACGACTTTAAAGAGCTCGTTAGATGGCCACGCGGCTCAGACTCTTGAATTTTCGTCTCGCGCCCACCACCCCTTCCGCCGGGAGCGGACGGAAATAGTAGCGATTAATTAGCAAATATCCAAAACACATTTAAACAGGGCGACCAGTTAGGCGCGGCAGTCGGTTGCTCGCTCTCTTTGAAACCCGATCGCGCCTATTATTTCGCTCGTACGCGGAGAAGCGAAGGAAGGCGCGGGCGGTCCTCTCCGTGCATTCACGGCAGAGTTCCTCTCTGTTCGCGGATCGGAGTCGCGGATGGACAGAGAGAAAAGAAAGGAGATGCATCGAAACTCCACGGCCGCAAATAGAGCACTTCTTTCGCACGTTCGCGTCTTATTCTCCCTTCCCGCCTCGCCTCGTCGAGCGGTAACCCCGTAGGGTAAATACATCGGCATCGGCCGTTCAACTCCGAAGACCATTCGCGCGATGCGTATCGCATGAATCCGCCATGTGTCGAATTTCGAGCCGATTTCCGAAGCGATAATCTCGCCGGGGAGAGCAGAATGGTGGAGGAAACCTTGTTGAGGAAAACAGGTAGGGATCGATTTAGGAAATCCATATGAAATCCCATGGTTGATCTTGGAGATTCGTGGCAAAGGCCCAGGTTCTAAGTCTATGTGGATTCTTATATAAATATCCACACACACTATGTGAAGTTCTATATGGATTTTTATTAGAGAAGATTTCTATTTCGAGAATCGATATTCCATACGGATTCAATGTTTTGTAAACATTTCAGCTCACTTCTTCAAAGGAAGAATCGACCTGAAACAGTTTCAGGTGAAGAAGTGAACCGAAACGTTTACGAAACGTCAGGTTCAAATCTTCGAAAGACACGGCAGCAATTCGGAAGCCAATGTCAAATGTTGACCCACACCGCGAAAGTTTAGAATTTCATTTCCTATATGGATTCACATGAGTTCCTATAGATTCCCGTGGGAACCCACCCGGCAATTTTCGACGGGGATATCAGATGGTTCGTGTAGCCCGTGATATTCCGCCCTGGGTTCCCCGAACTATCGGTGCGCTAAGATTAGATTCGTTACACCGCGACAGCGAGGCGTCGAGTAGCGCGAACTCTCATTAATTACAGCGAAATTTCGTGGGAGAATCGATAGTCGCGGCGGGAGCTTGTTTCCGAAAGTTTCGGAACTCTCGGGAGAGAGAGAGAGGGCGACGGAGAGCTGCTCCGTGTGCGATATCGTCGCGCGAACGAGCGAGCGCGCGCGTGTATGCGTGCGCTTCGACCCATGACCTTATAATTCCCTACTCTTAGCGCTGAGCCGCGCGAAGGCCGCGAGAATCGATCGTCTACCGGATCGAGGGAAGACGTACAATTTCGGTGGACGTGCAGGCACTCGACGCTGAATCGTATCGCCCCATCGGAACACTACATCGTTCGCCCGGCTGACAATCGCGAGCGGGGAGCACCGATGCAGATCGCACGAGGTAATGAAGCAGAAGAGACGACGTCGGGGCGCCTGAAGGACAACATGGGTTGTGAAGAGCGACGTGATTATGAAAAAGAGGATTATTCTTTTGCAACTTGCGGTGATGGAGTTTCCGGACGCGACTCCACTCTAAAACAGGTGGAGGGTATACGCATCCAAAAGAGAGGCCACCTATATGTGCGCTCAACTTGTCGGCTATCTTCGGATAGTAAAAGAAGACAGGAGAGACTGGGGACATCTGATCTTCCTTTTTGACATTGTTGAATATCTCAAAAGAAAACGAAAGGAAGATTAAAAGGTTCCTATGCAAATATCATAGATATTTTAGCAATGTATTGGGAGTACAAATTAGTTCGATCCGTTTTTTGTGGTCAAAAATGCATTTATTGCAGAACAAAATGAATGAACAGATTAATCAAAGTATTGTCCATCGCTGGCTACTACTTTTTCCAACCTCTCAGGTAATTTTCATTTCACTTTTTGTAAACAAATGGATTTTTATTAACTAATCTTCTTAAAGTAACCAACTTTTCATTCCACTATAGAGTTTCAATTTAGTTACGAAATTTAACAATTAAAAAAAAAACAATTGAATATTTACGAAAAAAGAATCGAGAACTCTACAAAATAAATTGCATCTTCACTCACACTTGTTATCGGCTGTCAAAATGTCATTTAACGTTTCCTATAGTGAAGAATGAACACTGCTGGTAACGTGAAAAAAAATTAAATCTTCCCATTGTCGAAATAATTGGGGCAAATTTATCAAAAGGTCAAATGTCCCTCTTATATTTTCTGTCCTTCTCTCTTCCTTTGTATGATCGTCAATGATTACCGCTCGCGTTCATTATGTAAATCTACGTTACACTTTAGTTTGACGGAACTTCAAACGATTCTACAGCGGGAGAAAGAAGGATAGGAGATCATATATCTGTCCTCTTTTACTATTCGAAGGTAGCCGACAGCTATTTGAGTGTACACGTACATGGTTCTTCTTTTACGTGTGTATTTCTTCCACCTGTCTTAGGACGGAGCAGCGTCCCGAAACTGGCATCACTGCCTCTTTAGAGAGTTATTCGGATTTAGTTGGGCATTTTACGCAATTCTCATTCGCATCGTCCGGACGAAGCGTGAAGTACGACGTAGCGAATAGCTACGCAGCGCCTGGAGATCGCGGCTGGGAGATACCGAGGGATGAACGTTCGAAGTGGATGCTCGCTGCTCGATCTTGCCACGTTCGATGATAGCGGCCTCATGTAAATCCATTAGCGCGGACTTTTACCCGCAAGCCGCGCGGACGCGAGGGGTGAAGAGGTCAAAAGCGAGAGAGGAAAGTGGGCGGATAAGGCAAGCGGGACGCAGGTACACGTGCGCTCTCGCCGCACGGACCGGTGTCGGAGTATCTTGCGGTTAGCGTGGTCTTGATCTTTTCTTTTTTTGCTTTTCTTCGAATATTCGATATACATATGTATGGCGGGGTCGAAAGTAGCGGGAGGAGCGAAAGGGGAAATGAGAAGAGAGCGAATAGGACTCGCGTTCGCGATGAGATCGTGTCTTTCGATTCGTACCTTGGATTCGCTTCTTATAGGAGAGTACTCTAGCGCGCGTACTCAGAGAAAGAGAAAGGGAGGGAGGGAGAGAGAGAGAGAGAGACGCGTGCTACAATTAATGAATTATGGTTTACGGGTTTATGAACGCGCGCAGGACGGAAGGCGACCAGCGTCCGGGAACGTAAACTACATGCACTAAAGAAAACGAGCCAGCCGGCCGATTCCACATATGGACATGCAAGAAAGTCGGGGTTGCTTTTTTTCCTACCAGGCCGTAGCGTGCGAGGAGTAAGCAACTGCTCACATCGGCGATCAGCAAGAGAGGTAGCGATGAGTTTACGTGCCTTTCTTTTGAGATGCAGGATCGGTCATGTCGATGGCACATATTCCCAACACCGATTTGGATATTTTTTTTCTTTTCGTAATATCAGGAGAGCTCGAAGTAATTTGAGAAATCGAGTAGATACGTGAGAGTCGTGTACAGCAGACTTCACTGATGCTGTCCCATTCTTTAGGCATAATAACATTGAAAATTTTCAATCGAACGCGGTATTTTTGAATGTTTGTACATCATATTTACTGCTGTTTTGGAGAACGTTGTTCTTTGGAGAATGTTGATTCGTCAAATTGTCGATAGTTATAACGTACAAGAGGTCCTGCACAGGAAAGAATTTTGTGCTAATACATTCCATATGTCCCAAACAGTAGACACAACTTTTTGTGTTAATTTAATATAATATGAATATGTTGAAAAGTAACACAAATGTTATGTCAAAAATTAACATAAAATTAATATCCACAATATGTTAATCGACACTGAAGTATAAAATGTTATTTTAACTTACAAATGTTATTTTAGCACTTACCCATGTCAAATATCGACTCAACATAAAATATTGGGATAACATAAACACAACATATTAAATTAATCTACAGATATGTTAAAAAATTAACACAAACATTTCAATAAAGACCGATTTTAACACAAGTATAAGATGTTTTTTACTGTGAGATTGGATATTTTTGATGTCAATATGCCTAGGAAATGGGACAACATTGATGGAGTCTGTTATACGAGTTTGACAGAAAGACTGGCTTTAAAGGGAGACTTAGGCTAATATGACTCGGATTAGTTTGTGAGAAAGTCAACAAATAACATCGCCGTGTGTGTGGTATTCTCTATCCCATGTTAATTTTTCGAACAAGTATCAAACGACGAGACGGCGAACGAGACGCTTCGTGCGAGAGGACATGCGAGCGCATCGGCGAGAGGAACGCGTTAGAAAACGAAGCGCAAGAGGTAGTAATGAAAGATGCCGCGCGTCTTATTGGCACCGTGTAGGCGCGTAATTACTTCACCTGAGCGGTAACCCGGGTAACCCGTCATCAAACAATTTTGTAATTTGGAAGTTTTGCGCTGCCTGCCCGCGGCTCCCGGTTGCATCGTCGCGCATTCCGCCGAGGGCACGGCTTTCGACGCGCAAGATGCAATCTCTAATGAACGAGCGCCGGCTCGATCCCGTCGCTTTCGCAAATACGGACCGCGTACTTTTTGGACAGCGCACGAGACCGGCAATTTCTTTGTTTATGGAAACACCGTGGGCTAGGAGATCGCATGAGGATCGTCAAGTGCCATCAGAATTTCTCCGGGGAGCCGAATCCGGCCGACGACGAATATTTTTCCTTCTTTCTAAACTTCATGGAGCGAACCCGAATCGAAACTTTAGTTCTACATTAAGTCTATTTAGTTTTACATTAAGCGAGGTCTACAATGAGAATTTAAGCTGTAAGCCTAAGAAATTGACCAATCACAGTCGATTATTCTCCTCATATTCGATAATAATTGGTTAATTTCTTAAAGCTTGGAACTTAAATTCTCATCGTAGACCCCGCTTTAAATATTCAAAGGTCTTCTATTGTGTTCTTCTGATGCTACAAATGGGGAGTTATCCCCGTTTTCTCCACTTGAAAACTTAACTAGAACCAAGTAGATTTAATGTAGGATCAAAATTTCGACGCGGGAAGTCTCGCTAGAAAAGTAAAGTAAAGGCCACCGAATCATTCGAATTCATATGACTTTTCACTCATACAGAGCGAATTCTCCATTCTGAATTGTCAAGTAAATATTCTCATTCGAAATTGAATCTTATATGCTGATAGTCGACGTCATGTATGCTATATCATCCCAAGTCAAAATTTTAATTCTACATTAAGTTTAGTTAGTTCTATATTACATCTTCAAAAACCTGCTATTGTGATCCTTTGATGCTGGGGAGTAATTTTCATTTTTTCCACTTGAAGATTAAATGTAGCACTAAAATTTCGACTCGAGATTCTCTAGACGGAAAGTCTTAACGCATAAAATTGAAAATCACAGAAGTAACTCTAGTTACAATGTAAGGTTATAACGACTCTAATTACCATAGTTTCTATCTTATGTATATAAAAAGCTAGAAATGGTGTGATATTAAAAAGTTTCAATCTTGGGGATGGTATTATATATACATAACTTCGACTATCAGTCACAAAAAGTTGCAAATACATTTTTTTTCGATAAATTTTGCAATATATCTCGTACATAATAGGAAAATGTATATCCTGAAAATTATTAAAAAACAAATTCTCTTATTGGACACAAGATGCGTTCCGAAACTTATCGAACAAAATGTGTTGCAACTGTTTTGCAACTGACTATACTCCGCCGTCACAGAACATATTCACTCCAATCGATTAAAACATTCGCTCATGGAGTTAGGATTTATCCTAAGCTGGAATGAAACATTCGTTCTTGCTATTCAGAATAGTAATATTTTCACTTTCACTTTAAGTAAATATATAGATACTTGTTACTTATTTTGAGTGAGATCATACTTAATGAAATTTACAGAGTTGGTCTCATCTCTTATTTTTTTATACATATATATTTTTCAATATTTATTCTACGTAACACGACCGTGTAAATTTTCATAAGTTACAGGATTAATATAATAGTAATAATACACGGTGCAAGCACACACATATCTGCACGAAGCGAGCCAGTTGCATAAACCTTGCCGTGTCTCGTCGGCGAGCCGATCGTAATATGCAACGAGCGACGAAGAAAGCAGCGATAGGTGATCCTAAAAAGAGACTCGTGTAAGCAATTCTTCAAAGAGAAGGTCTGAAATTAGCGGGCATGAATCACTGCACGAGTCCGCTCCACGGTGAGGTCCGAGGATCGACGACCGACGGACTCTCGTTAACGTATACACACATCGCGCAATTTGCGGTGCCGGATTGTTTAAACGTCGTCCGTCCGCACTTCGTGAATATACCCGGAGTATGGCCACATGCGGTCGTTAACGATACGAAAGTGTCGACGCTCCGAGACGGCGAGAGAATCGAGGAGACAGGATGACCCGAGAAATATTCCAAGATGTGCGCGTTCCCCCTCACTCGCGGAAGAATTCTTGCCTGCGGGACAATAATTCCGTGGAGGACGATAATCCGGAAAATATTCACAAAGAATTTTTTTTGTACAATGTAAATCGTTTCTTTTTCTCTTCACATTTTTAATCCTCCGCCAGCAACGTGCAAATCAGAACATTTCATCAGCATCTTGAAGCTTTGTGGGCCAACGCAAATTTTTACGCTGTTCCGGACTGTGCATAAAAATTTAAAAAATTTTTTGAATACTCATGAAATCTTTAATAAAGAATTTTTACCATTGTAGAAGTCGAATTCTACATATTTTCCTGTATTTATACTGTACATCATATAGGTTTATATTATATTTATACTACATATTATATATTTTACTGTACTTTATTTATTTTTTACAGATTAAAATCGGAGCAGAAACATTGAAGGGAGAAATGTAACTTCGATTAAAAATTCATAACTTTTATATGAATAAATAAGAAAAATCCTTACAAACTACGATACTTGAGGGTATATATTTCAAAAAAATATAGTGTAATGATGTTGGCCTCAAAAAGTTGAATTATTTGAATATCTGAAGATTTTTGTTAGGAAAAATTAAGTTTCATTCGAGAAAAAAACAATAAAATCATTTTTATAGGAGCTTAATTATTACATTCAGTTTATTTTTATAAAAATTGGGGCTTGCAAAAATATAACAAACCAAAATATTTATATGACATAATTTTTACAACAATACGAGTAATGCATCTCGCACTGGCACACAATATATAGTTAAAATACAGCAATATATATATATTTTCATAAAAAAATATGTAAAATACCAAAGAAAAATCGTTATATATTTATTGAAATCAGTAAATAAATGATGTTAACCACCGAAGAATTTATTTTAAAAGCATTCTAAGAACAAAACATTTATATGTTTATGAAAATTAACGTCGCAAAAGCATGTAAAACACGAAAAATCCAGAATTATTGATTTACAAAATACTTATGTAGTTTGCAATCTGAGTCGCAGAGGGCACAAACGTATACTCTGTCTTTATTAGAAAACAAACAATTAGATGACTGATATCTTCACACACACATACACACACACAATTTAACTATCTTTAAATTTTCTAAGAAGGGATACCCCGCTATCTACCAGTTATCCTGAAATTCTCAATCAAAGAATCGGCCGTGCCTTTAAATCCTTCCCCACGTTGCTGGCGGAGGATTAAACGAATCTTACGAAGAGATGCAGATCACGCTGTTTAGAGAGAAAAATATCTCCGCTCCGCGGTACACGGGCCTCCAATCCGGCCGTTTCAAAATAACTCCGTTACTTTTTGCGATAAGCCACGCGGATGCATGAGCAACTGCACGAGCGCGAAGTTGCCGCCGAGAGGCGTTATCGCGACTCGTAATTGAAACGCGCAATATGTAGGTGCGTTATGGCGTTCAGGCCTCGAATCTTGAAACAAGATACATCGTAATTTTCGAGTAGCTCTCTCGCCGGTGTGCCGGAGAGCCGCGTAGTTGTACGCGTTACGCGCGCTCGTGAAACTCCCTCGGAATCGTATTATCGTAAGTCACCGCTATCATGGAGAGAGCGTGGAAAGACATCGATACGTAAAAAAGTACACACGAAAGATCAAACTTAGTACGGCAACTATTTCTCCCCTCTCATTCCTGATTTCCATAACTTTGCTTCAAAACGCACAACTATCGCGACACAATTTCTTGCCGAACGGCTAATACGCTATGGAACGAAGAGAGAGAAGAGAGAGAGAGAAAAAAGCAGGGTGCCCAGGACTGCGCTTGATCAATCCAGTTCCACTTGTGGTGCACGACTGCCGATGGCCGTGATCGTCGGAAAACCTTAAAAACAAATTGCCGGCCGAGCATGAGTGGTACTTCAGCTCTCCGCTCTCTTTGTTCCGTCGCCCGTCGAGATTCCACGTGTTTTACATGCGACCGCTTGTAAAACAAACGATCGTTATACCGCCAGGGCGATTACAATCGACAGCCTTGTCCGCTTTTTCATTCCTCCGATCGAATCGGTCTCACGATCGTGTGCCATGAATCGTCTCCTGTCGCCTCGTAATCACCGATTTATCGCCTTCTTGTCACGCTCACGTGACTCGACGATGAAACGACGCCGATGATACGACGCACGAAAGAATCCGAGGTCCGCGATCTCGCGGACTCGATTTTCGCGAAACCCGGCTAATTCAGGAACGGAATCGTCGCACTTTGATCTCGTTAAACGCTCGACTCGCGCGCAAAGCTGGAAACTTTGTGAGAAACGCGTTTCTAGACAGCACCATGTTTTCCGCCCGCTGTAGACGGGAGAAAGAACGGTGTGCTAACGTTTACGAGATCGGGCAATAAAACGCCGATGTTTATTGCCGCTCACCGTCATACCAGACCCGCAGGACGTATCATGTATTTCTGCGGAAATCTATGCTCTCTCTCTCTCTCTCTCTCTCCTTATCTTATCTTATAGCAAACTCTCTCCTGATATAATGATCGGACGATGACCGAGCGTACACAATTATAATTATGATATAGGACTTTTATTGTAAATCCCTTAACTGTCACATTTCTGCATTCAAATTTTGCGTAATACATGTTTTACGACATTTTTGGTTTGGTTTAGCTAAAATTTCTGCACAGTACTTGTATACTCAATGTTGCCACCTGTCCGGTTTTCAACCAGACAGTCCGGTTTTTCGAACGGTCGGTCCGGTTTTGTCCGGTTTTGCCGAAATTTACAAATTGAAAAATCATTTTTCTTTTCTTCGCTATATCTATAATTTTATTAACTTTGTCACTATGTGCATGTTACTAATTGTACTTCGCGATATACATATGAATGTAAACGCGTATATATATCTACCTTTAGAGGCTTCTTTATTTTCTTAAATTTCGTACACTTTTTTTTGTTTACTCTGCTAAATATTAGTTAAAACTATAAAGTCTTTAGAACCCTAGGAAAAAATAAACGCTTTTCTCTTTCTCTTTCCCTCTATCTCATTCTATTTATTGTTTGCTTTCCGGAGCTTCTCGGATTTATTATTAATTTAATGGATAGCTTCCGGCGAGAAATCATATCGTCGTGTTCTCTCTCGTTCAGAGAAACCGACTGTTGCCATCCGTTAAATGATGGAAAAGCGCCTGGTGCAATTTCGACCTACGTGGTTAACGAACGCGACTGGAAAAATGACAGGCGACGGGCGATAGAAAATTGACAAGTTTCACGTGTCGTTTCGCGTGCGCGAAATAGGGCACTGCTTGTCGGGGCTCGATGGGGAAGTGTTTCTGCAAGTTGCTCTCTCGCATGACGCATAGACACAAAATGCAAGCGCAACAATGTCGCGAGGAAGGCATGCGGCTTGTTAAGCATGCAGGCACGGCCGCGGTAAAGGAAACCGTCGTCGTCGTCGGTGAAAATCTACACGAGCAACAGATGGACGCAAGAATGTAACAAACGACCGCGATAATACGACGTCGCGTTCGGGGCGCTCCGTGCGGCGCGACTAAGAATGGAAATCATCCTGAGATCGCCGCTGAGATTTCGGAAGCGCCTGAGAGAGAACCGCGGACATGCGAGCGTTCGATACGTAATTCATCCGGGATTTATCGGACCAGAACCCTGCAAGCCACGTCACGCGACGGCGCCTTCTCAGTTAGGCTCTCGTGCATCCGGCGGACCCTGATTTTATTACGTCTCCTTATGCATTCCACTTTTTTTCCGCCTGTCATCCTCGGCTACTCACAGCGTGCCGCGCGTCCGAAGCATTCGACGCGACTCCGACTTCGGCGATTCTCGAAAGCGACGACGAGATTTTATATTATATGCGCGTCTATAATTTTATACGTATGTCGCGGATATATAATTCGCTGTACATCTCTGATGTAATTGAGAGATCTCAACGGAAACAAGATAATTTTCTTCCACGCAGAGAAATACCTACGCCACCATACCGGCCGCCGATGTCGTCGGTGTTGTTCTCATTTGCATTTCCGTTATTAGCACAGAAAGATACGTGTCCGCCATTAGCAATCACTTTCGACCTACAAAGTCTTAAATTACTCCGCTAACGTAACGAGCGCTCAGCTCTCCGCGGCAATGCTAATTCCTCGCTTGTCAGGATAACATTTTCTAAATCGTTAGAGACATTGCAATCGCTCCGCGTTTCGATGCAATCACTCGCCAAGTACTCGCGTACGTACGACCCTTTAACTCACGCTGCATAAAACTAGTCCGGTAACTACTTGGTGAATAAATGCCGCGGCCCGAGATGAGGAGTTTCACGTGGAAAGTCACGATTTCCCGAGGCCGACATAAATCATCGGCGCGTCGTAAATCTCCGTCGTTGCTTGCCGCTCGCGGACACGTTCCTCACCTTTCGCGACGATTTCGTTTCTATGTTTGTCAAAAGGTGAGAGTAAGATAGAGATAGATAGATAGAGAGAGAAAGAGAAAGGGTGTAGAGTATATTAAATCTTGGGATGAGCTTCTTGAGTTTTCAATATACAATTACATAGTTTGGGCTAGAGTCGAACCGTATAAATTGTATGATATTATGTAATAGTATTATTATTATTATTGTTATTATTATTATTATTATACATTTATTTACGAGAAAATTTCCTTTAGCACATTAATTACGTAAAGATTCAGTATGTAATTTTGAAAAATATGCAAAGTATATAAATATAATATTAACAAGCAAATTATAAGAGTGATCAAATAGAATGTTATTGAGACTGGCGCTGAAAAAGAAAAGTAAGTGCGAAAAGAAAAAACAGACAAACCCTACGATAGAATTTCAATTATAACTATAAAGTACAATTAGTCGCATCTTAACTAAAAGCAACATGAGAAAATCAAATTAATTGTTACCAAATTAATTAATTAATAATTAATAACCGCGTTTCCTTATCTAAAAGAGAGATAAATAGGTGGATATAGATAGATAGATAGATAGATAGATAGAGAGAGAGAGAGAGAAAGAGAGTGAGAAAGAGGGGGGAGGGGGGAGAAAAAGAGAGAGAGAGGAAGGGAGGATATAGTTTATTTTAATCTTGAGGTATGAATTACCCCTTATGTTTTTTTAGTAATTTATGTAACATTTGCAAGTAGCTAAAGATATATAAAGAATATTTAAAGTTAACCTGCACCGAAATTTTATTCCTATATTAAGTCTACTTAGTTCCACATTAACTCTTCAAGTGGAGAAAACGGGAAAAATCTTTCCATTTGTTGTACCAAAGGAAGCACAATATAAAAGACCTTTGAAGACTTGATAATATAGAACTAAATAGACTTAATGTAGAGGTGAAATTTCGACTCGGAAAGTTACATTTGCAACTGTAGAATCATTTACAACTGAGGAAAATAATAAGAGAGAGAGAGAGGGAGAGAAGGAGAGGAAGCGAGAGAAAGAATCGTATCGACGACGGGTGGAGCGAAGCTGGAGCGACAGAGCCGAACCAGTATTCCCACGCGGAATGTCTTCCGAACCGTATCTGAGCCCCCGTCGCGCGCGACGCGTTTCACGAGATTTTTCGCCAGTCAAGAACACGGCATGCGGGCGATTTACGCGCCTGTCCCGGGAGAAAGCTCGAGGAAATCACTGTGAATCAGTCTGGAGTACCATAGTTATCATAGGCGTGGACGTGGCGGATCGTATGGTACTAACGATAAATGATGGGAGATGCCTTCCATCTCGGCTTCCACGAGGCGCGCCGCGCGATTTCGCGCAATCGGCGCTCGCGATCGGGCGGGATTTTGCCGCACGCGGAATTTCAATGGGCCGAACGTCTTATCCACATGCGCATTGAGTCGCGGTCATATCGGCGAGCAGAACGAGTATATAACATGGGAATGTATTCCGCGAGAGAGGCGCGCGCGCGCGCGCGTATATCGTCGACTCGAAAACATTCTCAGACGTGATTGCGGAATCGACCTCAGAATCCCCCCGAGAGCCCTCCGCGCGTTGTTTGTTTCATTCTCCGGGTATCGGTCTTAATCAGAAATGCAAAGTTTCATACTGACTGCCGGCGTGTAAGCTTAATTCCGAAGCCGGCTCGGCCGCCGCGACGGTAAGCCGTAATATCGTCGCCAACGCAAATACTTATTTCGACCGGCACTATTCGCGACCGACCTTCGTGTTTCGCGGTTTAACCGACCTTCTGCGACTTTACGATTCAAATGACTACGCCGATCTGTTCGGCCGGTACGATGGGACACACAAGCGCGCATCGTCGACGATGACTATCGGAATAACCGACTCGCCGATTTAATTTCCCCGCGTAAGCTGGGCGATAACGAAATGCAAAGCTGAAATCGAGCGAGTGAGCGACGGGCTCCGAAGACAGGATTGGTCCGGGGCTTTCGCGGAGGGTTTCCTGCCGCGATAATGCCACCGGAATGATGCCTTTTTTGCATTTGCATTCGGACACGGCGCGGTTGATTAGAGTGATGCTACGTATAATGCGATACTATATGCCGTTTGATCCTAATCTTCTTTGAGAATAGCTACATAGCACGAGCGGATTTCTCTACGTAGAGTCGTTTTGTATCCCAAAGTGTGTCGAATAATTGATTCACGAGGAGCGAGCTGTCTTCCCGCCTGAATTGAAAGTTAACGTTTGCTTTCCAGGAGGCGAGTGTGCACCAGGCAACAGGCGACTTCTCATCATCACCGAGAAAAACAAATCAGGTACATCTGTATCGACAACATTCGTCGTGATTAATAGATAGTCGAATTTGTTCTATTTTGGAATAAATCATCTGAGGATCACTATACATCCATCTGTGTACACGGAAAAATTCAAGTAAAATATAATCACGCCCAAACGTTGTAGCGAATTTTTACTTGGTCGAGTAAATATTACTTGAAGTAAAATATTTACTCGAACCAAGTAAAATATTTTCAAATTGTTCAAGTAAAATATTTTCCAAGTAAATTATTCAAGTAAAATATTTATTTAATTCAGGTAAAATTTACTTAACCCATTCGAGACCGATTGCACACCGTGTGTGCAATGATAATGAAGAGCAATTATCACTCATTCTGAGTGAAGTGGTCGTCGAGATAAGATTTGTTTTGAATTAAAAATATCTGTGAAGTATAGAAAAACAAAATTTGGCATTGGTTTTAAAAAACGTAATTGGAACTAACTCCGAGACAGAAGGTCGACAACACCAGAAACAAATGATCACTTACCCGAAATTTTACCAAGAAATAAAAATAGGAAAGTACAAAGAAAGATTTGCCGACAATGCTACAAAAAAGGTAAATATAGGCGTAGTAATTACTCTTGTCCAGCTTGTGTCGGTAGTCCTGGATTATGTTTGGGAGACTGTTTCAAGCGCTATCATAAACCAACCAATGTATAATTACTTTATGATCAGTGTACTATTTTCTAAAAATGTATTTACAAATTATATTTTCTTTTTCATTACTGAGTTACATTACTTTATTACCTTTAGACATTTTTCTAAAAATTTATTCCTCGTTTATATTATTTTCTTCATTACTCAATTTTATTTTTTTGGCTTTTTACTATTTCTTAAAAATTTTCTTTGCATTATATTCTGTTCTTCATTATTGAAAGCAAAATAACGATTTTATGTTATCTAACTATTTTTGACATAAATGTTTATCAATCTTAATGATGTATTTTTATTTTACTTTACATTGCACACATCGTGTTCAATCTGCTCCCCGCAATAAAAATTTTCTGAGGAGCGAGCTGCACACACGGTGTGCAATCATCTTATTTGTGCGAATTGACTTACGAATTGGGTGATTTCTATAGCAAACAAGTTTTTTTTATTAAAAATAAACAATATAAAGAAAAAAAAAATTTCGCTCCTGGGGACCGTGTTCGAAAAAATTCGCCGTCTCGAATGGGTTAATCCAAGTAAAAATTTGTTAAGAAGTATTGAAGTAATTATTTACTTGAATCTGGCACTTTTTATTTTGTGTAGATTTATGAATACTCAAGAAGAGTCTTTTCGTGTCACACACACACATATACGCATGTTGATGTGTTGAGCTTATACTTCATAAATTTTATAAAAGGTATATGTCTCCCTAGGTTAATCCTCGGTTACACCGAGCTGACCTCCGGTTTCTTTTGCTGCCCGGGATGGTCGCAAATCTCCCATTTGAGTTTCGGTTGCAACAAACGTGAGTTTAATCAATAATTTCTCAAATTGTCAAAACATTATTCCGGCGTCATTCGTAATTGTAACACGTGCGCGAATCGATTGATTCGCACCTGCAATTGGTTTTTAGCTACGTGTCCCTGTCTGAACGGTGGAATTTGCACATCGCCCGGCAAATGCACGTGTCCCAAGGGATATGTCGGTAATCAGTGTCAAACAGGTAATTTTCATTTCAATTACAAAGTGAGATTTGAATGGCCAAGTTGTACGTAGCATTCAGGACATTGGCATCGTTACTGTCGAGAGAAAATTACGGGATTACGCTTTATTAAATTATGCTTTATTTCGCGGCATAATTACGAGATTAGTTAGTTCAATAGCAAGATTGAATTTTTAATTAATACCATGACACGAGATACGCTAATCAAGAACAATCGAGGAAAGATCGGTAGTACCACGTCTGCATTTCGAACGAGCGTGGAATTTTTTCATTAAAGTGCTCTATGGACCATAGAGCATCGGATTTTGTGTGGTAATATGAAAGAGCCCCTTCATAAGTTTGTTATTTACTGAAGAAAGACACTCCTGTAACTTTATTTAATTATCTGAGTAATAAATGTCAATCTTGAGCGCGAAACTAAAACAAATTTATATACATAATATTACAAACATGGAAATATTATCTATTTTTTATATTTCTTATTAATGCTTTATTTATATTAATTATATATAAATCGCCGGTATTCCTATAAATAGTAAATTTCCTATGGCTATATCTTTAAAATAAAATGATCAAAAATTCTAAAATTTTTATATAATATCTTTTTATTAGTCCTTGATATTTTATTAAAGTAGTTAGATTAAAGTAGTTTTTTTATAAAAATGCTAAATGTAATTTAGATGAAATTAAAAATAGAAGTTAAAAATAGGACGTTAACCTTAAGGAACACGTATAAAAAGTGTCATTTTCAGTTGCAAATATTTCAGCTTGGGATGATCCATCGTTTTCTAACTTTATAAATATATTGATAATTTTTCCATCAATATGTAGCCAAAATGTAAAAGAGTTCGTAAGAAAACGGTTTGACGGACCAACTACTTTAAAGCCGCGATCGCGAGATCGCGTATGAGTACACGAAGAACAGTGATTTTAATATTCGCGACGGAATTGCTCATAAATCTTATCGCAAGACCGTGTGGTCTGATTGCAGTCCGCTGATGCAGGACATGCAGGATACCGCAATATGGATTGCGTTGCAGTTAGTCCGACGTTCGCGTAATGCTATCGAGAAGCGTATCGCGCCGATTTAATTACGTTTGACGATACCAGGCACGAAAAGGCACTCTGGCCGATGAATCAATCGGATGTTCTTCTTCGCGCTTTAACACGCAACGATCGCGCATCCTTTCAGAGCCGATTCCTTCAAGAAGCCTCATTTCTAAGGAACACTTCTGTAACACGATGTCTCTTGTTTTCTTTGATCGGCAAGAAAATCGGTTTCCAATCTCGGGATTTGGAATTAAATGACAACGTAACGTTCTTATATGTTGTCAGTGGATTAAATTAATTACTCGTTTCTTCGTCCTGCAGATGTAGACGAGTGCACGACGGAAAAACCGTGCGGCCAGCTTTGCACGAATCTACCTGGCAGCTATCGATGCCACTGCAGAGTTGGTTTTCAGCTTCAGGAGGACGGCCAGTCGTGTCGGAGGAACGGTGAGTTCGCAAAATTCGCAACTCACAGGACAGTTGATTTCTTTTTGTTTTTGTTCTTTTATTTTACAGGCACCGACGAGAACGCGTTTGAGGCGCGCGACTTGGAGAGTGATTTCCACGACGGTGTGTCAGCAACGAGACCGACGACTTCTTCTCACGGTATGTATAAAGAAACATATTCTACAACGATATTTATTCGAAAATTAAATTTATCATGGAATAACGGAGCGCTATTATTAAATCGCAGATACCGAAAACGAGGTGGGTGACGATGCACAAGATTACGAGATAATCTTGAAGAGACTGACCAAACTGGAAAAGGTAGATCAATCATGCCAATTTGGTGTTTGCAGGGAAAAAATTAGTCTGAAATTAATGATAAATATTCTCATACATAAGCAGGAATATTACAGCCTCCTTAGAACATTTTTAATCTTGATTTTATTGAATTTGTATTGATGCGAGTATTATTTGCACACAATTCAAAACTAAAAATCTTCTAAGAATAACATTCTTGTTTATACAGAGTATTCCTTGAGTACCAAGCCATACTCGAATAAGTGGTTTTTCAGTTTATTTCAAACAAAAAGTTTATATAAACATATGTTCTAAACGATTTAATTTCCACAATACAAGGTGTTTTCAAAAAAATGTAAACATGTGGTAATAATCTATCTGAAGTGCCAGTCGTAAAAACAAAAACAGCAGCAAAGAAAAATACAAAAGCAGGCTTCAGTTCTTCGATACATCTGGTATCTTTGAGCGTATGTCAATCTTTGAGAAGAAGGATCGAAGGGTGTTTCATAGCGAAAGGTAGTAATTTGTAACAATTTATTTGATTGTTTTGTTTCTAATTTTTGGTTTTTTGCTTATCATATTTTTGAAATATCAACTCTGATGTATTATATGCTTAGATTATGTTTCAATAAAATATCTTAAGTCTGTGTGACATTTACATTTTCCGAAAAACTTAAACACTCTGTATTTCGGAAATTGAGCCGTTCAGGATACACGTTTATATGAACTTTTTTATTTGAAATAAATCAAAGAATCACCTTCTTGAGTATGGCTGAGTGACTTAAGGAACACCCTGTATATGAGAATATCTATCACTGATTTGAGACTATTTTCTTCTGTGTGGTCGGTGAGAAAACGTTTCATTTCCGCAGCAAGTGGCCAGAAACAGGAAGAGAGATACGGAGACCGCGGAAATGAATACCAAAGTCACACTAGCCGTCGAGAGTGTCAACGAGATGAGGAGAACCGTCGAGAACGTGGTATTTGGAAAGCATTAAATAAATATCTATTTGCACATACACATCGTGCGCGGATTACAATGACTTTATTTGTTTCAGCAACTGATGCAACAGGAAGTATACGACATGAGAAGCAAGATGAAGCAGTACGAGGTGGAAATGAGAAAGATGCAGCATCTGATGAACCGCGTAGCGGACCTCGAGAGTCGTCTGAGATTACGCTGCAGATCGCCAGTGCCAATTAGCGGGTCATTGAATTTTTAGGGCCACGCGGTAACTACGTTCGATCTTCGACAGTGACGGCAAGTAGTAGCAAATATTATTTGCTACTCTGTACTGTGGTAGTAGATCGTCGGTGTGTCACTATTCTTCCAAGTATTAATAGTAGACAATAATAGTATTATTTTTACCATGAATTTTTTCGTACTGTCGGAGTGTTGCGAATGAATAACGACGCCTTCGAATCCGAGTCTTAAGTCCGTTAATAATTAACGTCGCTCTTAGAGATGTGCATATAAAAAGATATCATGTGCATTCGTACACGGAACGTCCGTCCGGATACTTTCGAGTTACAAGTCGTCTTAGTCTCAAGATGCTGGCGTAATTCTAGCCATAAGATACACGAGCAAGTATTCCCAACGTGAGATAACATCACTGCCATCACTTAGCGTTTGTTATATTTCAGGCTCGTAATGTAGCGGTATTTTAATTGTCGAATGTTAGGTGCAATCATCACGAGAATACGAATTAAGAGAAAAAAGTGCGATAATGCTCGTTGCGGATTGTCTGATATAAGAAAAATGCGATCACGCTTCTTGGCACTCGAACGGTTAAATATTGTATGTGATTATTATTTCTACTCTCAGCTTCGTAATAAAATGACACGGATTCCATGTTTTCAATCATATCCTCTTAGACTCGTTCAGGTTTCAAAGGAAATAATGTGTGATACAACATTAACATTAACCGTTAACAAATAATATGTAAGCTAATTTGACAATTTATGGAGAAGATTTTGATATTATGTCTTTGTTGTGTTTAACTGATTTAGAGTTGTTGTGGAACTTGGTTCCCTTTTTTCTTCCAATGTTAGATGGTATACTTGTTTCACTTTAAAGTCTGTAATCTACCTTAATTTACCTAATCTTTTGTCGCTTTCTTCCCCTTTAATGCTTTTTTCTGTCGTCTGGTGAGCCTTTTGCTGGTCTTTGCATCAGCTTTCTGTGTTTTAGCCCTGCCTTTTTTATGCTTAAGTATCTTCCTATAGCTCATCCATACAGGATAATTGCCGTACTGATCGCGCAATGTTTTCTTATCATACACTCTAGCTTCTTCCACTTCCATTTGATCTTCATCAGTGGTCACGGCATTCCGCTTAGTCCTGACATCTTTTCTTATCTTCTTTGCATCTACAACTATTGGTTTCCGAAAACGAAAACAAAGCAATTAGTCCATGTTATTTTGTTACATTACGGTATACACATATGATGTGTAGTACTTGTAACAGTAATATTTCCGCAATGCGACAACGCAACGCTTTACCTGTGGCGATCTCCTCGAGGTTAGTCATTTCCACGTCGTTGGGTGCTTTTTCGTTGGTGCCGAGGGTCTTTTTCAACCTGTCCAGCTCCTTTGCCGCGTAACGTTCCCTCTTAATCGCTCGGCATTTCCTTTTCCACTTACTTCGCAACGACTTGGCCATTTTTCACACGTGCGTCTCACACGTGCCACCGTTTAAGACTGTTAGGTTAGAACTGGCATTTAACCTATACAATCAGCCGGTCAGTCGGTTACTCCGACTGCTGGCTCCATCTCTCCGTGAAGTACCAGAATTTCAACCCCGTTTGAATTAGTCGCTCCGCCTCAGCGTTTCCGAAAGCCACGTAAAAAGAAACTCGCAGTAATAAAACAGGAACGAGGTGAGAGGTTTTCAAATTTCATCTAACTACCAATCGAAGAAGATAGTTTTAATCTCTCTTTACGTGATTTTACGAATAATCTCCCCCTTAGATTTCGTCTGTACACGTCTTGTAAATTTTATATCACACAAACGCGAAAGAGAGATGTTCCCCAGTACAACCTCCATTTTGGCATACTTCGTGAAACATTTTGCGAAATCGTTTAACAGTACAGTACAGCTGAAATGAAAATCACCTCTTTCAATACGGAGATTAATTGACCAAGGCTCAGCACAAAAAAAAGAGACTTTCACGTTTCCGTTCGTTTAATTTGGCTGGCCGAGTGAGCGAACACAATGTGAATATTACGTGTATCTGCGTGCGATTCAAAGTTCAATGTGGTGTGAAAAGTTCGGCGGCGTTCCGTTATCGTTATCACGCTACGTTAGAAATCGACAGATCGACGATACTGGCCTCGTAGATAAGAGTACATATTTGCGGCCAGTGTGGAAAAACTACGCGAATATTCCGAATGGGATTGATAAATTCGCGCTCGGAGGATCGTAAAAGGAAGCGGCCATCTATTTCTCGATCAACGCTTTCCAAGTCGTCGCCGTCGCGAAGGTAGTTACGGCGCGCTCTACATTTCACTTCCTTCGTAACATATTTAAAGTGTACCTAGTTTGCCACGCATGCATAATTCCGCATCCTTACCCTTAATTCACTCGTTCCGACCGCTCGATATCGATGAGCAAGTGCATGCTTTTTTGTGTGTGTGCGCGCGCGCGCGTATATGTGATAGAAACGTATGTACGTCTGATATACCTCTCACTTGAACGAGAAATTATACAAAGCCTGCTATCAGACCGAAACGTCTTATCGGTTTGTGTAAGTGCTGCATAAACGCACGAAGAGCGCTCTATTGGAGTAGTAATGGTCGGCAGTGACAGTGCGGTGCTCTTAATACGTGGGCAGGGTCAACTTACTTACTCATTGTCAGTGGAGCCGTTTGCGTTGACGAATGCTGTTGGCGATGTCGTCTCCCGAAGATAATGAGGTGTAAGTAGGATTGTCATTCGCCATAACTCGCGGGAAATGTCCGATCGGTCGTGAGTATCTTGTGAAAAAACTACGATGCCGACTAAGTAGATAGATTCACGACTCGCATTTTTTGCAAATCGAAGCGACGACCTTGGTGTGATTACGATACGATTTGCTCGGCAAGTTCACGTTGACTTGTCGGTTTCGCGGTTCGCTTAGATAGCGTGTGATGCAAAAAAGAAAGGACGTAATTTGTTTCCTTCTTTCTTATCGAAATATATTCTAATTTTGAGATGTTTATATTAAAAAGAAAGGAAATAATTAATTTCTTTCTTTCTTATGAAAACATATTTTTGAAACATATGTTTGTATTTTATAAAAAAAGGAAAAGAAATAATGAATTCCCTTCTTTTGTGCCATACATATATTTTCGTTTGTCGAAATCCGGAATGATGCCGTAAAAACGCAGACATTCTGACCGTTCTGTTCGATTTTTAATGTGAGCAGAATTTTTAAGTCGATCGCGAGAGTAAATCTCATTGTTTATAAATTTGTGGCGTTGTGTTCGGGTTGTGCGCCGCGATTGCCTTGAAATAGCCGGTCAAAGGAGAACATCGATACGTCACGGTGATTATCGCTGTTAGACCAACGCGGTCGCTTATAGTGCACCGTCGAGACGAACTCTACAGGGCACTTCAGTTAATTGCACAAGACAGTTCAGTGTCTGTGCCAGAAACCTCGGGGTTGCGTTTTATCGGGAGGCCTGACCATCGCTGATTAGTGGCGTTGCACCATATTGCAGTTATCATTGCCCTTAATCGACGTTGTACGTAGGAGAGGCTTTGTCCTTCCTTATATATTTATATAAAAATACTCGCGGTCTCCCGTAAAGAAAAAGTCGACGGTGAACCCACTTGTCTTCCCGTTAACTTTATTTACGTTTTAGATTTATTCTAAACTACTGCGCTTCTGGAAGTAGGTCGTCGGTGTTATCGCGACCTTGTCTATAAGCTACTCGCGCAGTTCTATGTTTTTAACGTTCAAAAGGCACGCCGTGACTTAGCGTCTTCCATAATTCAATTTACCGTTCGATATCACATTCATTTTACGCCGCGTAATATGGCGTTTTGCGCGAGCGCCGAGAAACGTGATTGGATACTTTCCACGATTAATTGTCACGAATGGAAGACGCCCATTAGATAGACCGCTCACGAGTTCATTCTATCCGAGGAGCCATGTGAGCACCAATTAAACTCACTCGAGCACTGGACGCGTGTTATGTAAGAGCTAAAATTAGCGAAGGGTGGACGCGCTTACGGCATTTCGTGAATTGTTCCACGGAGTGACGAGGGCGTATTTCATTAAATGAACATAAGCGGCGCCGTAAAAGCTGAAATGAATGTACGAGTAGATCGAGAAAATCCTTAGAAACGGATGGTCGTCCCGACTGTCGTGATAATTTCTACGTGTTCCCGAATCTCATCAGCGATTAAGTCCCGTTGGCTCACTCGCGGCATCTCGTAATTATTCATTCGTTGAATTTTAACATTCATCAGGTAATTTTATTGTCACCGGCTAAATGGCAATTTCCTGAACGTGTTGTCGTTGATGACACCTAATCTTTCTAGTTTCAGAAATGATGCGGGGATATTGCACTCGCTAGTCTCTTTAATCAGCCGGTCATGCGACAACTTGTCCAGCATTTCCGAGGAATTCAACGACCTAACAATCGAGTGAGTACTTGATGACTAATTTATTGTCCGAGGGACAATAATTTTATTTCACCGCACACGTGATTCGCGTGAATCGTCATCGGTCTAACATTCATTCTCATAAATTGAGAGAATATGTGCGATAATTGCGATAAGATATTGCCCCTCCTTTGTCGGCCTGTAAAAGAAATTTATCTCGGAAATATCAAGACGAAGATCACGAGTATCTCCGGTAATACATATTTCGCGATAAGCGAAATTCGTTTGGAATTGCTCGTAAACAAACGTCATTATCGACGATTTCGCCACTTCTGTTGCCATCCCTGAGTCATACTCGAACTTGGACGATTTCAATACGCGTCTCGAAGGATCGAAGATTTTGTTAAACATACATCAAATGTCGACGAGCGAATTTAACTTAATTCAACTTGATCGTTGTTGCATCGTTGTATCTCTGAAAGCAAAATTACGAGCGGCAGAAATGGAAAGCTGTCGGGTCGCTTCTCCAACATCGAAAGGATTCGTGCCATTTACATGCGCGTTTGCAACGGACGACTTTCACTGATAACGAGAACGCGCTTCCGAAAGTGCTCGCGCTTCCGAACTTTTAGGCGAGGAACGCGGGAACAGGTCCGCGTTGCGTCGTCAGTTTCTTTCCATCGGTATCGTCTAACAGACGTTGCGCGGTCGGCCATCGCTTTTCGCGCTATTTTTAGCGAGATATTAGTCATTTTAACGACTACGAGATAACGCGCGAGCAAGTGACTAGTATCTATTGTAATTTATTGCCCGTTACAGGAATCATTTGAAATTTATATTTGGAATATCGAGCGACAAGCTCGAAAATCGTGTCCTTCTCTAGATCTAGTGAAGCAAGTTTAGAAGATGCTTATCTTGTTTTAACTTAATAATTAGTTATTCAATTAAAAGTTAAATTAAAAAGAGAAGTAAAAAGTTAATTTTTAACTTTATTTTAAATGAACCAACTTTCAACTTAAACTAGTTGAAAATCCATTAACTTTAACTTGTTAACATTTTTATATAAGTTAAAATAATTCTCTCTCTCTCTCTCTCTCTCTCTCTCTCTCCTTCAATAGTGCGAGTTATTTACAATATAAAATAAAAAAAATAGAAAATAATGCCAACATAATTTTTTTGGAGTCCTGAACACAAAACAGTCAGTATTTTTTCATAATAAACTACTTTTTTTATTTAGCAAAAATTTGCACATACATATATGTATATACATGGTCTTGCATAATTAACTGTTAACCTTAATAAATTAATTTAATATTAATTTAATTTTTAATTAAACCAGTTTTGGTCTAGGTAATTTTTAATTTGACTAAGTTAATTTTATAAGGCACAAACTTTTAACTTTTTTCCTACATAATTTAGTTAAAAATAAAAGTTAAAAATAAAGGTAAAAACTAATTTACCCAATCCAGATTTAATCTGACCTAAAATAAACCTAAGAAGAATGTTCCTGTAAACCTGAGAAGAATATAAAAATTAAATTAGATTATCGAAAATTAACACTTGGCCAACCGGGATGACACGAGCCAAGATCGAAACCACATGTTTCATCCAGTTTCGATTTCTAATTCGCAATCCTAATACCCAGTATCAGTCTGATAAGAGCTTTGTGTAATGATTTCTTTAGATAAAACAGGATAAGTATCTTTCGGACTTATTTCACTAGACCCAGGGAAAGACGAATCATCGTCCATAGGTGTACAATGTCCGAGATTAAATCGCAGATTTAATCGTACTATTTCCCTCGATCTCCCCGTTATCGTGCTTATCGATTAACAGCGACGAACGCTCTATATATTCGCGGCGGGAAATAATGCAACGTTCTATTATGCGCCGGCTCTGACCCGGTCGGAGTGTCATCGGTGTCATCGGTGGTAACAACTAGGTCACGCGGTGACCTACGTACGCGTGGTACTCTCGAGAGTTCCGCTGGTTCATTATCGTCCTCTCCCTAAAATTCCCTCCCGGTTGGCTCTCCGCGCGGCTCCGTTACTTGAACTCACTCTCGTTCCGGAATAGTCGCGCCGTCACGGGACACATTCTCTCCGTTCCGCGATTGTTTTGTTTCCCACGTCGAGCGGCGTCGAGGTCCGGGTAATTATTCGGAATGGGACCTCTCGTCCTTAATCCTGAAACGAGGAAACGGGCCTCGAGCTGCTGCGACTCTACGGCGCATAATGCGCGAAAGACACACGAATTCTCCGGCCGGGGAACTTTCAATCGCGAGACTCGCGTGCAACGTAACGAGTTGTTTCGTTAGATTTGAAATCCCGGCGAATTCCCGTGCGAATATTTCTCTTCGGAGACTCTCCAATGACCGGCGATATCCTGGGCGCTTACGTTAGATGCTTACCTTGCCGTGTATTTATAATGCAATTTTCCTGTTTCGTAATATCGCCTGAGCGCAACGTCACGCGTGCGATGAGAAATCATTGTAAAAAACCGCCGCGCGCCGTATATGTGCCGATAAAAAGACCGTGCAAAATATTCACCGATAACGCAAGAAACGGGCTGAGCGTCGGGAAATCGCGCGCAGAAGCTACGCGCGCGCATTGCGAAATATCGTCGCGGATTCGCCCTGGCGTGGGAACGCACGGCTAAGCGAATCGGAAGGGGATCGACGACTTATCGTCTGCGCGATTTCCACAGCTCGTGGAACGATTACAGCTCGCGGCGGATACGTTAGTAATAAAATCGCTCATGTTTCGCTTGTATGTTTCAGCACTAAGTAAAAAAACGCGGGATCTCGTTAAGTTAATAATAATACGAGAAGAGTTCAGTGGAAGAGCACGCGAATTTTTCCGATTTCATCTGAGATTTTATCTTGAGGAAATCGCTCTTATGTATGTGCATACGCGGGGCAATTTGCAGACTAAACATTGTCTGTTGCACAAACACTACGCCTTCCGATATCCTCGGATCTTTTTTCCCAACTGGCCGTGCATGTAAACAGCTCGCGACAGAAAACCGGTTCCTGACTCGTTAGATTCCGGAGGAAAGCAAGAGCGCCGAAAGATTTTCCCGTAACTCCTTTCCCGAAACCGGCTGCGTTTTTACGGAAAGTGAAACCGCCCCGGCCGGAGACACGGACTCGCCCGTCTCATCGATTTCACCCTCGCGAGAACTTGCCTTTAAACAGAAAATACAAACGTTTATGACCGACTGTGGATAGACACGGTTATTTTATTTGGCATACGGACTATTAATAGATTTGAAGATCGGCTGTTGCGTCTCGTGTATTATTTTTGCTGCATTTTTTGGCGATACAACTGGCATATATTTGAAGTTCAATCGCAAATTGTCGGCCTCATATATATCTAATAAAGTAAGTATTATTATTTTTAATGCCGAGGAGGGTCCAAACAATCAGGACCAAAACGCTCATGTACTCGACCTGTTTGTAAGTAATTAATGTAATCTTGAGTATCATACGTGAAATAATGACATTGTATTATTCGCGACTAGATCTGCATTGGCTCTTACTTGCTTTATTTCCCGTTGTTTAATTCACAAAGCTTTGTATGTACAATACGGTACATTTCTTTATGAAGAGAGATGCAACGGTGGCTGAAGTTAATCCAGAATTTATGTTGCTATCGCTGATCTATTTCCGGTAAACACTTTTCAATCGAATAATCGGGGCGGTGAATAATTCAAACGGCAGCGCGAATAACGCGAGCCATATCGTCGCATCGACATTTATATCTATCGAGCGTCTTCCGGTTGCCGTCATCACGGTATTGACACCGATTCCTCTATCGCGGGTTAACCAGGTCATTGTCTTTACCACCGTGGAATATCAATGGCCGTGCGCTCGCAGCCGCGGTTTATCCGCCTACGTGAAACTTGCTTGTCGGTCGTGCAACAATGCCGGCCTATAAATCGCGGCGGAGCGAAACGGCGCGAGCCGGAGAAACGAAATTAAGTCTTCTTCTCACTTGTGCGGCGCATGGGGAGGTTCGACGACGAATCGATTTCCGCGGGTACCTATGGAAGGTTTTCTCTTTTTAGGGTCAGGTTTCCAAGGTCACGTGAAAGCGGACTCGGTCTCGCGGACGTTCTCGCGATCGCGAGTCGATCGCGATCGGAGCGATATGGAGCGATACGCGGGAAAATCGTATCTCATTACAATTATCATTTCGAAAGCCGGTGAAACTGCGAGGTTTTATATATAGTGTGAAGCGATAACTATTACCACCTTGAACGTTTTTGAGTAGTACACAGAAAAAATGAGTCTTAAGTCAAGAAAAAATATTCTCATATATAAGCAAGAATATTATAATCTCCTTAGATTATTAGTTTAGTTTCGACTTGATTGAATTTATATTGATGCAAATATTACTTGCATTTAATTTAAGACTCGATTTAAGATTAAATTCAAAACTCAATTCAAGATTAAAAATCTAATATTATAATATTCTTACTTACATATGAGAATACTTGTCATTGATTTAAGATTATTTTTTCTTCGTGGGTAAAATATATGTGTAGCAAAAATAATAATAATATTATTATTAATATCTTTAAATATGATACAGTGTCGTTTATATACATTAAGTGAACAGTAAGAAGATATATTCAATCGGCGAGGTGACAGGTAATCGCTGTTATTGTGCGGAGAAAAGTAATTTGCTTGCACAGCAAATTTTTTGCTGTCAACAAAATCTTTCAGTTACTATATGAACAGCAAAACTGTTAAGAATACTAATTCGCTGAACTATTTTACTGAATTTATAAATGATTTTCCTGTAAGAAATTAATAAAGGAAAACATTATCTTATTCTAACA
The DNA here is from genome assembly GCF_001313825.1 of Dinoponera quadriceps. NCBI lineage: Eukaryota > Metazoa > Arthropoda > Insecta > Hymenoptera > Formicidae > Dinoponera > Dinoponera quadriceps. The sequence continues at coordinate 3,906,554 of NW_014554899.1, read as the reverse complement.
GCAAATTAACGTGTCCTTTTAAAGACAAATTTACTCGGCAGAATATTTTTCATCATGACGACAAAATTGTTTCTGCTGTAATTACGAATAATTCGTTGATTTGGTTATGCCAACTAAATTTTATTGCTGTCGCAACGAATATGCAGTAACAACGATAGTATCGCTATATAACAACAAAATTATTATTTTTCCGTGTGGACTCAACTTTCTTCACAAAATAATATTAACACCAGTGACCTTCGCTTCAAACATCTTCGGCATATGTGGACTTTGTTCATTTTTCATCCAGTCGTTAATAAGTCGTTAAAAGATTTTAATTCTTCGAAGGGTGCTCGAAGTGATCATCGCCACACCCTATAGTTCGGCGCGTGACACACTTCGCGCACGGGTATGTCTCCCTCGCTATTTTCTGCATTTGATCGCGCGGTGTCGGCGCAAATTACGCTGCCCGGTTCGGCTGGCGTAATCTTCAGTGATCTCACTCTCTTCCTGCGCCGGGCAGCAGGACGTGAGGTGACCGTGAAATTAAGTACACGCGCCGGGGAAAACCACAAAGTAGTCGACATATTTAACGACATCGTGCCGCGAAGTTGCTAATTACATTTCACCCAGGCATGGAATCGCCCGGAGATTGCTACTTAACGTAGCGAACATCCGTAACCTTACCTAGCCGGCGAAGGGATCCGATGTGGAAAGCGGAAGTTCTTGCGCGGTCGGTTCTCTAACAGCTGCAAAAATCCCGTTAAACTGCATCTCCACCGTGTGCCGCAAAATAAGACTATTTTCCAGAGTGACAAATTTCCACGGACCGCTGCACTTTTATCGCGGACCCAAGACAACAAATTTTCGGGTTGGAAGGGAACAAAAGAATTCTTAAAAGGGTCAAGGTCAAAAATATACGCAAAGAAAAGTAATTTACTAGCATGGCAAATCATTCTGTCGCAACAAAATCTGTCGAAAAAATAGCTATTCTCTCGTTTAGTCTTTCCTTCGTCTCGCTGGGGATGAGTAGAACAAAGGCTCGAATCTCTATTCTTGCCAATCGAGTAATCAAGTATCGGTATCGGCGGATTATTGCCAATTAAAGTCTCCGCGTCGAGAAATTAAGCGTCCAGGAAACTTTTCACGCAAAAATACGATTGTTTCGCTGTTTGAGTAGCACATTGCGCCGCCCTGCTGAAAATAAACATCGCCCAGATTCAAATCATCCACTTCAAGCCAAAAAAGTCGGTCAGCATCGTACGGTAACGCAGCCCATTCACTGAAACGATGACACCGGCTTCGTTTTCGAAAAAATACGGCTCAATGATGCCGCCAACCCAAAAACCGTATCAAACTGTTACTCATTGTGGATGGAGAGGTTTCTCGACGATCTTTTTAGGTTTTCGAAGCCCCAGATGCGATAGTTTTGTTTGTTGATGTAGCCTTCAAAATGAAAATGGGCCTCGTCACTAAAAATTATTTTCTTGAAAAAATTAGGGTTGCTTGCCTGCATTTCCAACGCCCAACGGATGTACGGCGTTGTGCATAGTGTGTTGGCTTCAATTCTTGTGTCAGTTAGGCTTTGTAAGCATGCAGGCCAAGACCTTTATGCAAAATACGGTGCAGGCTAGTTTGCGATATACCCAATTGCTGCGAACGTCTTGAAATGGATCAACCTGGGTTTTCTGCGACGCTTTCAGCCACAATAGCACTGTTTTCGATTGATCTGGCTGGACGAGCACGGGTTGAAATTTTTACATCACTAACTTGACCCAAACGCTGAAATTTCTTGATTAGGTTAACAATTGTTGAACGAGAATATACTTTATTACGATCGAAGGCAGTACAAACATTACGAACTGTCTCCGCGAAATTTTCACCATTTTTGTAGTGAATTTTCATAATTTCTATACGTTGCTGAAAAGTATGTCGTTCCATTTTCATTAACCGTATATTTTTTTACTTGCCAGCTGTTAAGGAATGACATTTCTATCTTCAGTAGGTTAAAAATGGCGCGAAACTTAAAATGAAACCTCTCAATGGAAAACTCTGTATATAAAAATGTCTATCATTAATTTAAGACTTTTCTTTCTGTGTAAAAACAAATTCACTCAGCAGAATATTTTCTATTCTGACAACAAAACTGACAACAAAACTGTTCTTGCTCTAACTGCGAATAATTCGCTAATTTGTTAGTGCCAACTGAGTTTCATCGCTGTCGTAATGAATATGCAGTAGTAATGATATGGTTTCGCTAAAACAACAACATCGTTTCTCTTCTTGTGCGGAAAAAGATGACGGGAACATCAGCGAGAAAAGGTGCAGAAAATCCGACATGAAATTTCAGGCCGTGAGGTGAAAAATCGCCAACCGGTAAATCACCGCGAGACCGAGATTCAGGTAGTGGCTTCCGATCGCTCCCACCCAGCCACGATCGAAATCAAGTGTGCACGGTAAAACGCAAAACCGATCCGCGTATCTCGATCAATATCTTCCGTCGCGGCCGCCTCGATCGCGCGTAATTAGAAGACGGATCTTTGGCGGCGCGGCAACGCATCATCGGATCGCGATGATCGCCTCGCCGTGATAAATCCTGCATGACGGCATCGAGAGGGACGCGATATATCTCGCGCTGTTGGGCTCTTTCGACGGATGAAGAATCGCGAGGTACGAAAACGCGAACGTGAGTCGGATAATTCACACGACGGTGTGTCTGGGCGGTATGTGTGTGTGTGTCGAAGCGCGTGTTTTCCTCCGAGAGAGACGCTCGTCGTCGAATCCCGTCTGGATTACAGCTCATAATTCTCACGGGAAATCCGCGCGGCATTCGAAGAAATCCCCGTTAATCGTTCGCGCGAGATGTCCTCCTCTATGCGCTGTTAATCTCTTCGGCCAGCTGCCGGGACTTTCTCTCGCGCGGGCTCACTGTCAAGGATTTCTCGCCAAGCGAGATGAAAGAGAGGCGAAGAAAAATGGCTATTCTCTCGTTTGGCCTTTTCTTCATCGCGCTGGGGACGTGTGTAGAATAGAGGCCCGGATCTCTCCTCTCGCCGATCGAATATCGACACCGGCGGATTTATGAAGCAACCGAGTGAGATGATATAAAAGTTACCACGCGCTACGCGCTGACTTAACCGGCGCCGTCGGCGCGCTCCTTTCCGCTTGTCTGCTTATTAAGTTCGCGAGACTTGGTCGGAAACGAGAGTCCGTCTTAGAGTGCCTGCCTCTCCCTCCGTGAGAACGAAATCCCCGGGTGTTTTAATTAATATGCCGACGTAAATCTTCCTCGCCGTATGCGCTGGATATTCAGCCAAGTATGCGCCGGCCTCGAGCAAGGAGCATCGACGGTCGTTAAGGTGAATCCCATGTAATCTCATAAACGTCGGGAGAACGCCGTTCACGCGTAACTGAGATATTTTCTTGTGCTATCGTCGCGATAATTTTCAAAAGTATCGTCAACTACGTATCGTACACGAAGAAGAAAAATCATTTGCTGGCACAACGAATTTTATACTGTCGCAATAAAATCTGCCAGTTACCATCTGGAAAGCAAAATGATTTTTTAAAGAATACTAATTGTCATTTGCCGCATTATTCTGCTGAATTTATACATTACTTTGTTGTAAGAACGAATTAATAAATATAGGAAAACACTACTTTGTTCTAACGGCAAATTAACATGTCCTAAGGACAAATTCACACAGAAAAAATAGTCTTAAATCAAAGATATTCTCATATATAAGTAAGAATATTATAATATTTTTAGAAGATTTTTAATTTTGAATTGAGTACGAGTAACACTTGTATCAATACATATTCAATCAAATCAAGATTAAAAATCTTCTAAGAAGATTATAATATTCTTGCTTATACATGAGAATATCTATTCTTGATTTTAGATCAATTTTTTCTATGCATTCAGCAGAATATTTTCTATCCTGGCAACAAAACTGTTTTTGCGTTAATTATGAATATTTCGCTAATGTAGTTATACCAATTAAATTTTATCACTGTTATAACAAATATGCAATAGTAACAATGGTTTTGCTATAACAGCAAAATTATTTTTCTCCATATACTTGCCATGTCTCTCTCTCTCTCTTTTCCGTGTGTGTCGGGTTCAATTTAGCGTACAACAAAGCGACGCTAATGTCGATCTTTCGAAAGGTCTCACCTTTAATTTATCCGTTTAATTTGCTTTTAATTCGTTTGACCCATTCACGTCTGTAAAATTCTCTTAATGTCTTCTCTCATTAACGTACGTCGAACTCGCCACTACAGTCTATGGAATGCAAGAGAAATTTTTATATTTTAAGTATGTCCCATGTAGCATCTTTTAAAAAACACTGCTGAAAAATCATAAGTACCAGCGTCTAAGGATGTGGGTAGATGGATAGAATCCTTTCGAGTGAGGAACCGGCGAGACCTTCGTCCGCGTTCATTCCCGTTTTCTGGGCTGGAAAGTTACATCATCGGCATCGCAGACCTCCTCGATGTCGTAATGGATCTTACAGACGGGATTAGAATCCGTTGCGCGGTAACACGAGCCACTTTATCTCGATGACCGATTGTTACCGGCGGTGTTCGCAACGTCGCAGGATAATCATTCTGTATTCCAGTCCACTGTCGCGACATGTCGCAATGAGCCGATGGAAGAATAAAAAACAACGAAACCCGATTGTAACGATACAGCGTGACAGCTGATCGGGAAAAACGACCGGCGGGTTGTGTCGTGCTGTTATATTCGCTCCGGGGGTGGCGATCGAGTAATTTTTCTTTTTAGAAGCGGAAACGTGGAAGGTGAAAAGTTTCACGTGAATTCGATGATTTTAGTAATCATGGAACTTTAGCACGTGAAATTGTATACTGAGAAGAAAGACTTAAAGATTTACTTATGAAATCAAAGAAATAAACGTTTATTTAAATACGGCGAAATAAAATTTTATTCCTAGCAAATAAATCAATTAATAAGAAAAGTTAGATATATTTAACAAAAATATATATTCTGTCATCACAATCAAATTTTTTCTAACCAATAAATATCGAAGAAAATGTCACAAAAAAGATTTACTCGGAAAATTTCAATTTTTTTTTCTCGGTGTATTGAGAAAACCCATTTAATTGATTGAAACAAAATTCTCGTTTGGATATGGGCAAATAAATGTTTTGATTGTGAGAACCAAACCTTTGGTCCAGAGAACCAAATTTTGGTTCTCGTAACCAAAACATTTGTTTGCTCATATCCAAACAAGAATTTTCTTCGGGCTAACCAAATGAGTTTCTCAATATGTTAACTTGTTATATTTTCGTTTCTAAAGTTAGCCTTTTTTCCTGCTTTTCTTTTACTTGTGGTGATCGTCTGTGTCTTATATGGTTGTATCGTATCATTTTTTGCTCTTACTTAGAGCATAAATAAAGGAGATTCTATTCTTAAACATACGTTGAGGCCATGAAGAGAACCGTGCATGGGTTATAGTGCCACGAAACTAAGACTAACAAGCTCGTGTTATGAAAGATTAAGATTAAGGTCTAGTCGAACCTTTATTAAATTGAATACCAAACCTTTTACCCTTATCCGGATTCTTCTTCAGTCATAATTTATATTCTATTTTATTCTAAGGAAAATTTACGACCGTTACCCAGGTACTTTTGAGCACTTTCGGTTCGACCGGTTCACGTTTTCCTCACCAATTTACGCGACGGTCAATACCGAGGACGTACCGAATCCCGCTACGTAGCAGATAGCCGGGGGAAATCCGGGAAATCGATAATGAAGAGAACCCTCGTTAAACGAGTAGCATATTGCCTATTCTTCTCCCCGTATTATTCGGTGACACGCGTGCCCAAAGAATACGGGGGAGCCGTCGGACGCGGCAGCTGTGGCTGATCCCATGGATTACAATTACCGGCCGCCACGTGTTGTCGAACGCGTCGGGTCGCGTTCAATTAACCTTCGATGCGCGCGAGCGATGCACGCTCTTCCGATTATTATTTGGTTTACCATGCGTAACGGCCGCGGAGACTGAACTCGCTTTCGTCAGCGACGCGGTGATACGATATAGAGAGATGGTATGTGTACGTACATACGCGGGGGAAGATTGGTTATTGGTGATCGCCGTAACCGGTGATCAATCTTCGTCTCGCCGCACGCCAAATTTATGTAATTAACAATCGACGGGGCTTGCATCGTTGCAGCTGACAGTGGAATGCTCGTCGAGGTCTCACGTTCGTAATTGAATAATCGATTCCGGTCGATCCCGGCTCGCAGATTTTGCAATCAACCCCGAGATTCGATGTTCGTTCTATTGATTATTCAACTGTCCGATTATATAAGCATGTTGGTTTTCGTTTTTTTTTCTCCTGCGATATCTTACAGTGATAGCTCACTCCCTTTCTTTGGTGAGTTTCGCTTATTGCTGGCATTTCGCGCGTCTCGTCGGAAAGAATACTCTTTTGTGCACAGATGTGCCGTGCCGCGATAAAAGGCGAAAGGCGGCTCTTGCCCTGTTAACCTTATTGCAAGCGGAAAAGCCGAGCTATTTGACTGACCACACCTTCCAACGTTGCAGCGAATTGATGAAGAGATGAGAGGCTCCCGCGATATGTTCAGCCGATCGTCCTTTCGTGGAACAATGCGAACGCGAAAGCCCGCTCACCTTTTCAGTATCCGCGATAGAAACCTTTCGTTGTCTTCGTCGTGTATCCCGTCGTACAAATGATCATAAATAATTGAGAGCCGCCAGCTAAACAAACCCCGATAGGTCACATTTGCACGGTCTTGAAGGTATCTCCATTCACGTGAAATTCACGTTGCAAATTCGCAATTTACAAAGATATATTTATTTCAAAAGTCGCGAATTCATTTCAGGGAAAGTGAGAAAAAAATTTGAAGACATTTACAATGTCAAGGAAAAAAACCTTGTAAAAAACGGTGCACTTCAAAAAAATTCTTGGAAAATATATATATATATTTTTTTTTCTTTTACTAGACGCACTGCATTGTTATAAAGCCTTTTGTTGGAACGTGACTCAAATGTTACAAAGAAGATATCGTATTTTTTTGTATTCTATATTTTGCGTTCTTGGGAATTACTTCATTCCCTTTCAAAATTTTTGCAAAATTTTTTCTTGCAGCTTTACAGTAAAAGTGCAAGTGCCCGTGGAAATTTGTCACGCTGAAAAATAACGAAGCAGTAAAAGTAGCTGGGAACTTTGACGTGTATACATGACATATGTATGGTACACATATTACCTGGAAAGAATCTCTATAGAAAACGAAAGCCTTTCTCCTTGTAATAACGTAACACGTTATCACTGAAGTATCGGGAAAACGTGGGACCCTAAAATTCGCAGGAAATCGCCTAAATCAGTTGACCTAAACTCCTTCGGGATATCCTCGCTGCTCAAAGGGGATTCAATCAGAGCTAACCAACAGACCTAAAACCTCCGTCCATTCACGAATGTCGATAAATCAGACCAAACGAAACCCCAACAACTACACGGAAGAGAATATTCCTATCGTCCCTTCTCTTGACAAATCAGGTAAAGCTAGAAATTTCAAAGGATTCTCCCTACTTTTTTCTTCTCGACGAATGAAATGCACGAATTTCGAAACAGAGCAGCTCTTCTCCGAAGAGCCTGCACGTCACCATCCTCCAAAATTCGGTATAAAAGGACGCTCCTCAATGGCCAAAACGGTTCTTTACGCGTCCGAAGAGTTCTCAGAACACTTTCAGTCAGTCAGTCGGTCGGTATCTCATTCAACCTCTCCATTATAAATACTCACAGTTTTCACATACAAGAAACACATCTCGCGTCTCATAGTCTTTACATATAGTTTCTTGCGTATGTTTCCTTATTCCGAGTGAATGCAGTGCAAATGTACCCACAAAATTTTATTCACATACGAGAAACGCTTCGTAGCTTCGCGTAGTTTCTTACGTGTCTACGTACCCATCATTTCGAGTGAGTGCGGTGTAAGTGCCCACGGAATATGAATACAAAATCATCGCCAAGCATGAATCCAAAGTCACCAAGAGACAAACAGCCCGCTGAAATTAAGAAGTAAATCAGCTTTTATTTTATTTCAATTTTTTTTTTTCGATGATCGAATTGTCTCTCTCTCTCTCTCTCTCTTTCTCTCTCTATACGATCCGGGGACGCAAAGGGCGAGCGTTACGAAGATGTGTCGCAACTATTATTATTATTATGTGCTTTCTTCAGTGACGGTGCACGATTTGTACACCGAAATAAACGGATCTCCCACGACACGGACTGAATAAATCCGAGATCAATGGCTCATGCACCGTTAACCCTGCGGCCTCTTCGCGCTGCTCCACTCGATCGAGGACCTGATCTACCTATCATCCTAAGACACTCGCTTCATGCCTGAACGACCGTGTGGATCGATAGATAGACTTCTTCTTTTTCGCCTGTCGCTTCCTCTTGAGAAATCCTCCTTTCGTCTTTGACGATTTCACGTTGAGGAGCGCCCGAATCTCTCGTCGTCCAGCAAACCACGAGAAGTTCAGCTTCGAATAACGCGACATTATTTTCGTCTGAAACGTTTTCAGAAAGCGTAGTAATAGTGTAGTCGAACTCATAGTAACTGAGGAACGACGAAGTGTTGCGTTCCCCGAGGGGATATTTTTGAGAGCATCGTCGAGCGATCGATCGGCGAGGCGAACGTTATACCACCTCGTTGCGTCGCGTCGAAGAAACACGACGACGAAGGCGATCTCGAGTGCGGCCCTTTAGGTGGTGGAAACCCCGACGGATCGCCGGCGGAAGCGACGATTTTAAGTGCGGACTGAAAGACATATTTCGGGACGCGTTCTATATTTACACGGGAGTGTGCGCACCTATGCGCACGAGAGAGCGCCGAGCGATTTACGGGTCTGCGACTCTCCCGGCATTCCAGGCGACTTTCTTTGTGGGTCCCCGGGGAGCGCGCGAGAGGCTCCGTGTACGCGCCGCTCTGGAATCCCGCTTACGGTATGCGCGGAAACTTCGTCGCGCTCGCGCGCGCGACTTCATCTTTGACCACCGACCGACCGACAGCGTTCGCGGATTTATGTGGCGCCTAAATTACACCGCTGTCCTTCGGCATGAATTACCGGCGCTGTTGGTCGCGACATTATTCCAGAAGCGTGTCAGTCGCCGAAATTAAGTCGTCGAAATTACAAAGTATTAAACGCCGATGAAAGGTAAAGATAAAATATAAAGCCAAGCTAGCACGGATGTTCCTGCGCCATTTGAATATTAATAATGTCATTATTAATATTATCGTGAACAGTAGTGAGTGTTAAGTAGAGCCATTAAACTGCGTACTAATTTAGTTAGTTGGGTAAGGATTCTGCAGGAGATTGAAATTAGTAGCGAATATTTAGGACTTAAAGGTCGGTTCTCACATGGTCAGTCATGGTCATGAAAAGGTCGCAAAACCTTTTTTTCAATGAGTTTCGCGCAATGTATTTTGTATCCAGTAAGAAAATGCATCTCCTAAGAATTACTAAGAAACAAATTTTATTCGTGATATGGAATGCGTTCGAAAATGTATAAAAAAGAAAAATGTTACACCCTCTTTTTATAATTGATCATACGCGGAAGCCGCACTGAAAAAATAATTTGGTTGAATTTGCCAGACAGTGAGTAAATCAAAGGTGTTTTGATTGAAGAGAACAGAATTCCTGGTTCTTATGACCAAAGTTTGATTTTCATAACCAGAAATTCTGTTTCCTTCGACTGAAACGCGTTTAATTTGTTCACTCTGTCTAATAAATTCAACCAAACTTTTTCTTCCACGGAGAAAACAAATTTGGCTAGAGCCAAATTATTTTGCTATCCATATATCCAGCAAGTAGCAGTTAATACTCTGAACAAATCTTTCTGCTGTTCAAACAAATTTCCTCTACTGTCAATATATTAACAAATAATTTACTGTTCTAGCCAATTTGTTTTCTCAGTGTGCACGTTTGTTCGTCCGAAAAAAATTCGATACGTTCGCAATGAACACGAGAGACAATTTCACCCTGCCACAACATAATATTAATAATGACATTATTAATATTCAAATGGCACTAGAACGATCCGTATTCGGTTCTTCATGGTCATATATATATATATATATATATATGTTCTATCTTTAAGTCGCGAAACGATAACGTGCGACAATACCTCAAATAGCTCAAATAGTGGCCGAAAACGTTTGTGGGGGTTTCGTTTTTATCAGCATCAGAAGCGCGTTAAAGTGAGCCCATTATTCTCTGTGCATAGCATCTCGCGGAAAGTGAAACGCGCGCGCGGAAAGTCCGCGGGTGAAGTCAATAAAAGCATACTTCGCTCATATGTATCGGTCGCATTGGACCGATCGATAGACGTGGAACAAAGAGCGACCGTCGAGTGAGATTCACACCGGTGACCACGGAATGATTCGGCGACGATTTCCTCGTGAAGAGCACGGTTCAGCAGAACGCGGGACCCTATCGGAAGCCGCGTGTTCGACTTCGTATCCGAAAGAAAAACACGAAATAGAGAGAGAGAGAGAGAAAGAGAGACGGTTCTAACTTGAGTGAACACGTGTTCAAATTCATTTGGTCTTGCAAGCGTACGCAAGAGAAACGTATGGCCGGCGGAGGAGGAAGCCCCTGGCCATAATTCAAGGAAGCATCCGCCTTGGCGATCTGTGGCAACATTCCGCATAGTTTTCAGCTCGTCTGTGCCGTTTTCAGCCTAGCACTATTACACGTAATTTATAATGACCACACAACGGGCGCCCGGCTCGCTTCGCGGCCAATCGAGGGGACTTATCGCCGCCGCATTTCAACGGACCTGACGTCCAAATGTTCCGACTCTCAACATAGTCTTGAGACACCGCGTACCCTCGGTATTGCTCGTCGCGATAGCTCCGACCTTCCTCGAGTCTATCGTGCTCGGTTTTCCCACAAGTTTACAGCTTCGCTCGATCCCGTCAGTACGGCGATAACCAACGTCGTAATAATACCGGGTGCGAATATGACATTTCCTCAACGATATAACGCGAAGCGGGTAGAATTCGAAGCGAATTTGGAACTCCGTTGCGAACTACAGACCAATTCGCCTTTGTGATTTCTCTCTCTCTCTCTCTCTCTCTTTCTCTCGTCAATAATTATCACAACTAAATATTTATCTATTTTGTTCGCTAACTTAAATTTATTTTTATTTATAACTTTATCTTTTTTCTTTGTTTTTTCTTGCTTTTAAATTATCATTTTTGTCTCTCTCTAATATAATTTTAATTTAATTGAAGTAATATAATTTCTTTCCTTTGACTTTATCATGTAGCTTACTTGTCCTTAGAGGGCTTGCCCTAGGATGAAGTAAACGCTGTTCTCTCCCTTCCTCTCTCTCTCTCTCTCTTTTGCTACCCGATCCTGTTTCTCCTGGTTCTCGCGTTGACTCGCGCACATGCTTTCTCATCTATCGTATTCGTTCTTCACATGATATTTGCTATATCTCATATTTCTGCAATCGTTTCTTTTATTTTTTGTTGATATTTTTAATTTTTATTCGACTCTGTACACTTTGACCCCTTTAAGCTGATATATTTACTTATCGTATTCTTTACTGCGCCTTTAGAAGATAATCTCAGGGCTGATAAACGTGATTCTCCCTCTATCTTTTTCCCTTTTAAAATCAACGTGACGTTTGTAACGTTTCGGCGAGTCGAGGGGAAATGACGGGCGCGCTATGCGAGTGTTATCTTTCGGTGCAATTTGTAAGTGCCATCGGCCAACCTTCCCGGGCGCGAATTCCCGGCGCGGCGCGCCTTGCCCCTCCGGCTGGAATAGCTCGACGCGCTACGGTGCGCTAGTTAGAAGAGGGGGAGGGACCCCCTCGGGTCAGAAATTCATCGCGACATTCCGCGTAATCTCGCGTCGGCCGCGTTTGTTTTCGGCAACACGCATGCACGTACGTACGGCACGGTTCCGTGCGCGCGCGATTTAGAATACTCCGCGCGCGTGAAATCGCCGCTTCGCTCGCCGGGATATTGTCAGGATTACCTCCTCGCCGCGCGAGAGCGGTCTCCTATCGCGAGCGGAAACACGCTCTTCCGTGGATTTCGGCCGCGCGCAATGTCACAGCGGAGCCGCTCGACGTGTAAATTTATGCGGGTTATAATTCACGCACGTCCGACTGCGTCTGCGGACCTCGTCCGCGGACTCCGTTCGTCCTCATTCGTGGTATCACCGGTGAAATTTAAGGATCCGACAATGCGCGGATGATAAAAAAGACACGAGGGAAGTGTATAAAAACACTCGTCGCTCGATCCTTATGCGTCTCGCCTGGTCTCGCTTTTGGTCGCGGAGCGAGTCGTCGATCGATCGAGAGAGAGAGAGAGATGGACGGAAAATTCCATTCGGGGATTCTATTCTCTCGAAAAATCGGAGGAAATCGGAATCCTCGGACGAAAAGCGGGATCGCGGCGACCCCGACCGCGATCGATCGTCGTCGCCTCGCTGCGAGTTATGTGGCTGACAGCCAGATTCCAGACTTCTGGTGGTCACAGGGAGCGGTTATAAACGCGGTATTCGTTTAGCGTGGTCTCTCTCGTCACCTAATAGCAATAAGCGGCCCTCGCGTTGTCACCGTCGTGCCGTTAAATATCGTACGCGCCGTTTCGCTAATGCCCCGCGCCGCGTCTTAATGGTGCACGAGTGCGGCGTGATTGTTATTTGCGCGCGAGCGCGTTAATTGTCCCTCATCAGAGGTGACTCAGACACTGTCGCTCGTAATTAGCGGACTTTAGAACGTCGCTATATAGGCGACCACGTGACGGCCTCGCGGGGGTGGAAGATCTCGGAACGATGGAGATAGCGGGATATCTGGCGATCGTCCGGGTCTTAATGCGGCCAATGGTCCGTTGCGTGCGGCTCTTAATTGGCTGGCCCTCAACGAGCTTGATACTGCGGATCCGACGATAACGGCGCTCGTGGAATGCACTGTGTGAAGGATGAACGTGCAAATTGTATGAGATAATGCGCGGATAATCGTGGTAATTTCCGAGTCACCTCAATGAGTTGTTTCTCGTTAAGATCATGCGTTACCATCCGCCGCGAAGTTATAATTGTTTGGATTTTCTGCAACCTCGCGCGCCTGTCCCCTCAAAACCGCATACTTGACTCGGGCAATCACTTTCTTAAACTGCAGTAAAAAGTGGAGAAAAACTTTTCGTCAGATGACGAAATTCGTCCTTGTTTGTGGGTCATTTATTCGTAGACCTGACTAGTTCATATGACTCTTTTGTGTTTTTCCACTATTCGACAAGTATATCTCTCAATAGATATCTCTGTTTAAAAACTATGCGCTGCCGTCCTTGTAAAGTTACAACTATTTTGATTTCCTGTAACTTCGTTCCATGGTTCTTCGTCCCTTAAAACCGCGTACCTGACCAAGGTAAAGGGATTATTCGCAATAAACGAAGAAGAAAGAGTTTTCGTCAAACGACGTAAAATTTGTCCTTATTCGTGGAACGTTTATTTGGACATTGTAGAGCTGCTAGTTTCTATGATTTTTTTATCAGTATGCATCTCTCTACTATTCGACTTATTCTAGAGAGACCTATAGAGGAGAGAGAGAATATTCTATCACATTCCCCCGAGCGTTCTAAATAATTTCGCTCGCGTGAGAAAATATTATCTGCTGATCATCGATCTAACGGCGAACGCTTAGACAAGAAGTGACATTCACGATCGTCTAATTCGGCGCCACCTGCGCTTCACGGTAGTGCCGTTCTGCGCGCGCTCTCGAGCACTTATGAAACCTGCGCGGCACGCGGCTCAGCAGCCAGTCCGATTCCTCGTCGCAGTGCGATACGGTCGATAGGAGTAAAAACGCAGTACAACCACGGGTGGTTGCAGCGAATTGCAGGAACGAGGCTGCGACGACGCCGTCGCGTCGGCACGCGAGAATCACCCCCGGCGCCACCAGCCACTTTACGCGTTTCACTCCGCTCGACCTCGTCTGGTTCATTCCGTTCGTGGACGCCGACGAGATCGCGACCACGTGAACGAGAGGCAGTCGTAAACTCGGCAGTATCCCCGGAGTGTTCCCTCGTCGGGGTTAGAAGCTTAAAACCACCGACAGGCAGAGTTGAACCGTGTGCTGGTGCGTTGGGATCGTTTTCACATGGAGATGATGTTCGCCTTTCGTAACGTGCGACGACGAGGACTTTCATAAACAGCTGTCGGTCCTCGCGCGGAAGTTCCGTTCTGTTTCCGCAAAAGTCTCGACTATTTCTTTTCAATGGACCTTGTTTGTCGTCGGTCCCGCTGGCACAATAGTCGCGAATTTCTAAGACTGATTACCCGTGAACCCGGAGAACAAAGGCTGTCGCGGTGCGCAAAGAGTCTCTGACGAATCCGCCGAGAGATCGTCGGAGAAATCGGAAACGGGGCGATTCGCGACGGTCACGTGAGCTTTTTTACGCCCGCGAGCTGGCAGAGAGCCCCGCGGGGTCTCTCGCATCGATCACCCCGGGATTTCCCGACGTGTAGACGCAAGACCACCGAGAGCCCAGGGCGAGAAGAAGGTGAGAGAGAGAGAGAGAGAGTCGGCTGGAAAAAGCGCGAGGAAGAAGGTGTACAAACAAACACGCTCCAATGAACGTCGCCCGGCCGTAAATTCCCGTGCAAACAGCTACGATCACGTCACCATCGCCGTGACATTGGATCCCGTCATGCGAACTGTTTACGCGCCGAGTCGCCGACATCGCGGGCCGAGATAGCGGATTTAGCGAATTCGCGTCGCGAGAATCGGCCTTCAAGGCTGTCCTTCCTTTTCACCCACCCTCGAACCCGCCTGTCGTATATCCGAGACGCACGTTCGCGTTCTGGGGTAACGCCGGTTAGCCTAAGGTTCCCGGACTCGTGTTTCGTCAGGTGTCGGAGAGCCCCGAGTCGACGTGGGGAGAAGGAACACGCGTGAGGAGGTGGGCGGAGGGTCAACGCGGACGGAAGGACGCCGCCGCGAACAACTATTGATCGACCTGTATCTTGAAGAGGATGCTCTTCTCTTCGGCCTCGTAAGAGCAAAGTTCACGTCGCGGTCACGAGGAACGCGGGGAGGGGCGACCTCCAGTGACGACGTCGCACGTTGTCATGGAAAATCGATTCGCCACCAGCGACCACCACCACCCCACCACGACGACCACCCGCCGCAGTGCAATGACCTCCAAACCGGGAAGATCCTACAGCGTGAGGTAAGCGGCTTCGCGGTAGGGATCGCAGAGAGGGTGGAAGAAGCGAGGGAGGAGGAGGATGAGGGGAGCAGGAGGGTAAGAAGGCGTGAAGAAAGAGGCTGGTCCCCTTCGAAGAAAATAGCCGCGGCTTTACGGGGTGTCCCGACGTCTACGACTTCCACGATGTTTTTCTCTATTTCACTTCCGGCCGTGGCTTCCCGAGGCAGCGCTTTTCAAGCTATCCGCGCTCTATCTCTCGCTCTTTCTTTCCCTTCGCCGAGGGAGGTTCCCGCGACGAAATGCGCCCGCGTCTCGCCCATGGCACGAGGTCTCGTTAGGACAAGCGCAATTTGTCGTATGGACATTTCGTTATATCGCAGTATTTCAGGATCGCAGTGAGAATGCGCGCGTCGCCGCGTATTTATAGCGAATACGCTCTCTCCGCTTTATCGCCGCTGCCTCATTCTGTCACATTTCTTAAGGGACTTTCGTGGAAGACGCTTTTGACGCGTTTTCCCTCTTCGATTTTTGCTCCCTTTTTTTCCTTGCGAAGCCGATTCGGAGAAATTACGCTCGCGTGCGTACGTGCGTCTCAATGCTTCACCGCGGGGGAAATAATTGAAGATGAAAGGACTCTTGTGACGCTTACTTCGTGTCGCGCGTCTCCAAGGTCGGTTTTCCAGCCGAACGTTCCCAAGCTAAAAGCGAGGTCATCTCCGACACTGCGACGCTACATGATCCCGTAAAAATGCAAATCCCGTGCCGGGAGCGCGCGATATCTATAATCCGTACGCGCGTAAACACGACCGTCGCGAAGACATTACCGCCTGCCATCGTTGATTCCGCATTTAGAGCGAGAATAAAGGGGACCGTATTCTCATCGCGCACTCGCCGCTAAATGCAGCTGTTTGATTCCGCGACTTTGTGTACACCCCGAAAGCCCGACACTGTCCGCCGCCGCTATCGGATTTAATCCGAAATTGCGCGATCGCGTTCAATTAAATGCGTTAAATGCGAAGATGCGAGTCTCACAGCTCGTGCTTTCGTCGCGCGTCTTACAGCGAATTTATATATCGGGTCGGTGCGTGTTGAATGCTATACATGCAACAATTATTTAAATAAAAAAGCGTATCAGCGCTTTTAAACGATTAAACATTTAAAAGTGATATCACAGAATTTTTTTTTAT
Source organism: Dinoponera quadriceps (assembly GCF_001313825.1). Lineage (NCBI taxonomy): Eukaryota > Metazoa > Arthropoda > Insecta > Hymenoptera > Formicidae > Dinoponera > Dinoponera quadriceps. The sequence continues at coordinate 3,890,168 of NW_014554899.1, read as the reverse complement.
TATATTATTTAGCAGAACATATATTAATAATTTCTACGTTAAAAAGTACTTGTTATGTCATTGTATTTGGATACTTTATGTGTAACAGCCTTTAGCATTCATTAATCTGGTGTAGAGAAACTATATTGTAATAAAAATTGCTACAAATTTTTGTAATGTTGAACTATACAAGAATTATGACTGAAATTATAATATGTGTTGTCATTTTTAGTGATATATATTTTATTGTACACACTCGCTAAAGATTACAACACAATAATTTCAGTCATAATTCCGATATGGTCCAACGTTACAAAATTTGGTGACAATTTTTACTGCAATATTTTTTCTATGCAGATGATCGAATTTGCTGTTCGATTTTTGCATTCTACTCCGATATTGAGATCGCTTTCGGGTATCGTATGACGATCGCATCAACGTGACACGCGAAACGGACGATTACTAAACGCTGTGTGCGAATCAAGATGTACATGCTTGCAGAGAGGCGAAGTGCGTTTTCTGATCTTGCATCGTTCCAGAAAAGTTCGCCGGCGGACGAGTTGTGAGACGGGCATAGTTATTATTTCGAACTCAGAAACTCCTTTGTGTAAGAGCGCGTGCGTCAGCCTTTGAATTCTCTTGGGAATTGAGATCGTGGTCCTTCGCCGAAGATCTCTCTCTCTCTCTCTTTCTCTCTATCTTTTTCACTTGGACGTGCGTAAAAAAGGATGCCTCATGCATCGGTGAATTGTATGCAATGCGAATATGAAACGTTGTATTAAGATGGCCTGTGATCGCGTGAGAAAGGTAAAACATTCGCCCTTCACTCACGGATTAAATAATTATACAGCGTTCGACGTTGGCAACCTGAGATAAAGAAAGAGAGAGAGAGAGAGGGAGAAAGAGCAAATGAAGAAACACACATTGTGGCCTGCGGGAAATTAATTATAATCAGATAATATGATTAATACATCTGATTGCGCAATTTTGACTCAAAAAACAAGAAGGGAAGAAGAGGAAAACGCGATTGCACAGTCGAGAAGGTTAACGTGGAACTGCGGACCGTCGATTCTACCTGACCGATGATTGATTAATTTTTCTCTCCTGACTGCGATGTGACTTGGTAGTCTTTCACTTGCGTTCTTACTTGACCTCAACTTGAGATCGAGAGAATATTGCGAGTATCACCGTGTCGGAACGACGTTGCGCAAAAGCAAACCGGAAAGTAACGATTGATAGTCCACCACGCCGCCCACTGGTCGTGATTGCTCGCGCACGAGCCGAAGACAGCTGGGGTGGAAGCCGTAAGAAAGAACGTTCCTCTCATTAACGGAGCATCGAGTGCGATTTTCAGCGTCGACTGATATACCACGACTTTATACCACGACCAACGTCTTGATTTACTCTCGGTTTACCTGCGCGACCGTGCCTGCCGCCGCGGATCGGAACGCTAAATTGCTTACTTTCGAGACCTTCGCGGCGATCCGAGCGGATTTCACTGTAACATCGTAATGGTAATGGTAACGGCGGGTTTCCGTCGTTTGTTCGACGCGTATGTTGGTACGACGATGTGATTTTTTCCTTTCAACGAGGCCAGCCTTACGTAACGCGAATCGAGCCCGAAGACGCGATGCGTGCAGAAGTGAGCGCGAAAGCGAAGAGTCGGATTTGACAATCCGCGGAATATCGAGGCGTGTCGCGCGTATTTGGTGCTCCGGGGACGTCGCGAACGACAGGACCGCGCGAAGCAAAATCGCGATTTGGAAACGTTGGCATCCGGTATATTTTTGAAAAATATGGCGATCACGGCTCTAAATGATTTACAATCAACATTCATATAAGAGCAAGTAAGAATCTAAAAAGCCTGTTAGACTCTTATATTCCCACTACTATGTGAACGATGATTGTAAAAATCATTTAGAGTCGTGATCATTATATCTTTTCGCGTATAAATGTGGACAGAAAAATGTACTACATTATTACCATCCGTCATTTGTTGAATTTATCAGGTCACCGTTTACGTTTTGATGTAGCAAAGCAAATAAAAAAACGAATTAATTATGATACGAACTTTGTGAAAACTAGATCACAGGTCGGCTTCTCAATGAATTAATTTACTAATGATATCTTACCATTGCATTTGGGCAAATTTTCATGTAAATTTTTCCGTGTATTTTCGTTTGTGGGGGGGAAAAAAGTGCGTCGTGCGAATCTCATCGAGAGCAGTACGGTGAGATCGATCGACGGCGGACGATGCGCCTTTATCGAGAACACGTCGCGGATTATTTTCATTATTATTGCGCATTACCGCGCGTTACGATTCAATTGGCTGCGGAGAAAGGCGTAGCGTGGGAAGCTCGTATAACGCTCAAACGTCTCGTATATTCTTCTTCTCGTGTCTCTTTTACTCGCTGCTATTACGTCCTGTGCTTCTCATCGTTCGCGGTTCATCGCCGGCACGCTGCTCCGCTTGCTGTCCGTGTAATCGAGAATTGATCTTTTGATTAGAGATTTCCTGATAGGCACAGTCAAGTTAATGGATACGCGTGACGCAGCTTACGATGAGAGAATGCGCTCCGGAAAAACGATCCGACCGTTTATTCGGGATCTTGCTGTTATACGGAGAAAAATAATTTGTTGGCACAGCAAATTTCATGCTGTTACAGCAAAATGTCTAGTTACTATGTGGACAGCAAAACGATTGGTTACTAATTGCCACTTGCTGGATTATTTTGCTGTAAGAATAAATGAGCAAATGTAGGAAAACACTATTTTGTTCTAACAGCAAATTAATATGTCCTATACACAAGGATAAATTTATTTAGCAAAACTTTTCTATCTTGGCAACAAAACTGTTTCTGTTCTAATTGCGAATAATTCGCTAATTTGGTTATGCTAACTAAATCTTATTATTGTCGCAACGAATATGCAGCAATAAGTTAGTTTTGTTACCATTGTAAAATGATTTCTTCCCGCGTAGCGAATAATATCACGATACAATTGTGCAAATTTGAAGCAAATGCATTTTACCTCTAATTGCTAAAAATTTAGCTGCAGTAATCAGCAACGACACACTGAGAAACCTATTTAGTTGACTCAAGCAAAATTCTTATTTAAATATGGGTAAATGTATATTTTAATTGTCAAAGCTAAAGTGGTTCTCTGAAGAAAAAATGAAAAAGGTTTGATTCAAAGAATTGAACCTTCGATTCAGAGAAACAAATTTTGGTTTTCACAATCAAAACATTTGTTTGCCCATATCCAAACGAGAATTTTGTTTCAATCAATTAAATGGGTTTCTCAGTGCATAAAGCTGTTCCTATTTTAGTTGCCACAGCTACATTTTAGCTCCTAAGGCTCATTCTTCCTCTCAGTGTATTAAATGTAAGCTGACGGACCTCTCTAACAGGCTTGAAATTTAATTCTCAAAAAGGTCTCGTGAGAGGGAATGGACATTAAATTGGATTTTTCCACACGAATTTTGCCTTTTATTGCGTTATTCTTAGAAGTAAGGTGATCATAGATGTAGAGGGAAACGTTATAATCCCCATATGGCGTGCCCGCTCGAAATGTATTATCAATATAATAAAAGGTACCACGCCTTCTCCCCGTTATCGTAGTAAGTCTGAGTCATAGGATGGCGAAGAAGCAATTGCCAAAGTAAACTTGCCGATAAAACCCATCTGCCACTGTAAGGAGGGTCGCGAGACGTCGATGGTATGTGCGGTGATGTAAAAGGCATCTCGAAAGAAATATATTCCGGAGTTCCGACAATTTGGAAATTATTCATTCTTCTTGACATTTCGTCGTGACATTATCGCGATGAAATTATGGGAAAGTGTTAATCGTATTTGGATTACGAAGCGCCTGGTGTAATTCGCAGAAATAGGATAGCGCGGAAAGCAATTTGTACAAAGGTCACTTCATTCGAGAAGAAGGGAAGAAAATAAGCGAATAATAATAATTAAATGAAAATTCACAGTCGAGACATTAAAAGCGAGTTGTCGGGAAAAATTGAACGCTAACTTTCGCTGGTGCTCCGGGCGAACACTCACCGCTTACGAAGCAGTGCTCGGTTACGAGGGAGAGATATAACTCGAATGCATTAGATCGATGTGAAACGAAATAATTAGGAGGATTTGTGATTTTACTGATTTTCACGAATAAATTGAACAACATCGGTTCGGTATTATTTTAGACATCTAACGAGAGAGAGTGAAATGGGAATTCTTATTTTTCTCTTTAAATTATGAAGAAAATTAATTTGCCAACACGGTAAATTTTACGTTGTCACAAAATTTGTCATTTACTATGTGAACAGCAAAACTGTCCTTGTTAAGGAAGGAGAACCAATTACCGTTCGTTGCCTGGATTACATTGAAAAATGTTCCGAAAAAATGTTTCGAATTATGTCAACTATATTTTATTGCTGTCGCAATGATGTTTTGCTACGACAGCAAAATTATTTCGTCCGTGCAACAAATCCTTTTGCTCTCATTAGAGTAACAAACAATTTGCTGTGCCAGCAAAAAATTGTTCTCCGTGCGATTTTGATAGGATCTACCTGACAATGAATAACCAGATGTATTTTGGTTGAGAGGAAACAAAATTCCTGGTTATAAAAATCAAATTTGGTTCATGAAAATTTGAAATTTTGTTTTTTTTTCAACAAAAACGCGTTATCCATTATCAAGAAGATTCAACCGAACTCATTTTTTCGGTATATTTTGCCGAATCGACAAATTATTTTGTTGTTAAAACAAACTAGCAAATGTAAAGGAAAACACTGTCTTGTTCCAATAGAAAATTAACGTGTCCTAAGGACAAATTCACTCAGCTCAGAAGTTTTTATCCTGGCAACAAAACTATTTCTGCTCTAATTGGGAGCAATTCGTCAATTTGGTTATGACAATTAAATTTTATCGTGGCTGCACGAATGTGCAGCAGTGACGATGTGTGGTTCCGCTGTGCAACAACGAAATTATTTTTCTTCGTGACTTCTCACGAGATTGAAATGGAAAAACCTTGACGAACCCTTTCCACCGGCGCAACAAATGGCGAACGAAACGCATGATTTCGTGAATTACGCGGTTTGCGCGAGAGAGAGATTTACAGGTCTCTTATCTTATCCAAACGTTGATCAGGTGTGCGCGGGCGCGCGCGACGTGTCAAGGTGACAAAAGGTTTTAATTGTCGCGAAGTCTTTCTGTCGCAATTACGACAGGCGACGTCGGCGTTACGGACGCGCGTAAATTACACGTCCATCCGCGACGAGGTCGCTCGCGATAAATTACACTTTCGGCATTTTTAATTCTCGCGCTAAGAAAGCGAACGTCACTCCCCGATATTCTCCCGACGCCTCGGAATTGCAAACATACTTCAACGGTGAAATCGTGAACGCGTCTGATGAGCAGGTAAGAGCGAGTAAGTACGATTTTGGTGCATCAGAAGAGTTCGCGGAACAAATCTTTGAGCATTCACCAGAATATATTAGCCGACAATGGCCGTTGTGCAAACTGTCGACTAATTATCGGCCATTACAGTCGAGCTGATGGTGCGCGTTTCTGGTTGCGTCAGTAGCCTATTTGCACGTTCGCTCGTCGAGTCGGATCAAAGAGAAATTTCATCGTCGCGAGCACACCGGGTCGTGGTTCGAGGTCGCGCAGGAAATGCCCGTTGTCGTCGCCGTCGTCGTCGTCGCCGATAAAACGCTTGCGTTCGCAGGTTCGCGTTAAGTGTCTCGCTAATGTTACACGAAGGAGGCGGCCTCGCGAAACACTGTCGTGAAAAAAGAAGACAGCAGCTCCCGTTGAGGATTGCGCAACCTGCGTCTCTCCTCGGCCGACAAAGCCCCGGTGTTTTCGTTATGTGACGATACCTTCGGTGTGTATCGCGCGGATTTTTCGCGACGGTCGCACCTTCCGTGTCGCTGGCGACCTCGCGGATCGAATTACCGCGCACTCGTAATGATCGCCGCACCGGAAGCCAGCCGCGATGATCTTGATCGTGTCATCCTCGTGCGTGCGATGCCTGCAAAAAGCGACATGTAAAACGAGCATATGTAACGAGCGTGTTTCGCGTGCGCGTTTTTTCATGCACTGGATATATTTGTCCCCGAGTAATCCGCGTAATCTCAATTGTCATTTCAACGATTCACTGAGAGAAATTATATTCGACCTCAATTCTATACTCTATTTATGATTTTAACCGCGAAATAATAGTAGCAATATAATTGTAAGATTTTTCCACTTGGTTGCTGCAAGGCGACCTATTAATCTCAATTTTATTAGTTGTTTCGCAATACGTGATGAATATCTTTGCTAATGTATGGTTTTTAGTGATATATACAGGGTGTCCAGGACCAACAGGGATAAGCTTCGCTAGAGCGTAGAACGGGTCGAGATGAACAAAAACGTCCTTTAGCATTTTGCAAGCAAGTACGCAAAATTTCGAGTTATTAATTATTGAAAATGGCTATGTATAGAAGCTTCTTTAATTAATAACTTAAAGATTTGCATGTTATTTGCAAAATAGTAAAGGACACTTTTGTTCAGAAAGTAGCCTCTATGATCTACAAGTATGTGACAGCTGTTGTATTTAACGATAGATTCAAGTTTAGAGGTTCAATATATTAATATCTCTTCATGGTCATTTTGAATAATTAATAACTCGAAATTTTGCGTGTTATTTGTAAAATGATATAGGACTTTTTTGTTCGCTTCAATCCGTTCTACGTCTTCACGAAGTTTGTCCTTATTAGTCTGGGACACCCTATATATATTTGTATCTCGTGCCTTTTTTTTATTCATTTGTTTTTCTTTCTTTCTATTTTTATTAAAAATTTTTTTTCTACTTAGGTTTTGGAAAAGCCTTGTATATACTCATATCTTATTTTTTTGTTTCTTTTCTTCATTTATTTTCCTTTCTATTTTTTTTATTAAAAAAATTTTTTTATTTAGGTTTTAGAGAAACACGTGCTTTCGCTTGGTCTCTTGCATATGTGATTTAATTATACCTAATTGTTACTAAAATTATATTAATCTAGCTTTGAATGTGCAATAAAGTTATGATTATTACCATTACTATAATGACACTTTGACTAGAAAATGGTTCTCCCAGCTATAATTGTTTCATTACGATGATTATAGTTAGAAATAGTTACCAAATATTTTTCTCCCAGTGTTCGCGCGTTTACGTCTCGTTGAATCGATTGTATTCGCTGCTCGGTTTTATTACGCGAACTTCGCTTGAACTTGAGAAATTTCGGCGCTACCTATGTGCGTGCGCGCGTGAAGCCTTCGTTCACGCGAGCTTCCAGTACAACGAGCCGACGATGGTAGAAATTACGTGGCACCATTAAAAACTTTTCTCGAATCGACACAACGATCTTGTTTTGCGCTGCAATTAGGGGAGAGATTCCCGAAGCGATTCGCGATACCGAGTCGTGGCACTCTCGTTCCGCTGCTTTTGCTCGCGCGCGGATTTCGTTACGCCGATAACACTGCCCGCAGACTGGTTTTTCCTTTTGCGAGGTGTGTTTCGCCGCGTGTGATTTTACGTAATCGTGCTTGATTATCCGCCGCGGGCACGAATGAGGCAGTTATTATACAATTTCGTTCGTGTTCCGCGTTTCGAGTGACAATCGACGATGACGGCGACGACATTGTGATGCAGATAACCGCAGTAAACCGTGTACGGCTTACGACCAGCCTGATCCATCGGCCTTGAACGGTCGAGAGAGCCGATACCTCGTTTCGTGCAAAACGTCGTAGATCGATTACGCCACACTCGCTTTATCAACCCTAGAACGCGACTCCCGCGATCGGGGCTTACGTCACGTTCGCTCGCACATTCGCCGCGAATTTGCAATTCGATGAAAAACGGCCCGTCGCGAATAAGCGAGAAGACTCCGCAGTTCGCGTATACGCGCCACGACGCTCGTGCGCGAAATTTCATCGCAACGAATGTGTGAGGCAGAGATCGCGCTAACGAAGGGGCCGAAGAAACACCTCTCTCAGGTAGTTCCCTGTACTGACAGCTCGTATCACTCTGATTCCCCGCGACCCAACTCTCTTCGCTGGCCTAGATGCATCCCATTCTGAAAAAGGTTTACGAATGCACGCGATGTACCGCGATTTGTTTGCGTGAAATCGGAAAAGCATTTCGTTACCGCTCTCGCGCTAATTGGAGGATTGACATTAACCCACATAAAAATGAAGCGGTTGCTGCAGCGCATCTGGCTTTCTAACGGGAACCGCAGACGGAACGCCGAACGGAATTCCGGACCGCCCGTCTTCGCGCGACGAAGTGCTCGAAGTAAAAAGTAAAGTATCCGTGAAGGTTGCCGGAAAATTAAGGATCCATTGCCCATTAGTGCGGTACTTTCAGTAGCGCGTCAAGGGGGGCCACTCATAAATTTAGTATTTATTATCAGGCAAAATTACATTCCTATATTTATTTTACTACCTAAATAATAAATGTTAATTCGAAACGAAGTTGAGATAAACACAATATTACAAATACGAAAATATTTTTATTTTTTTCTACTTTTCTTATTAACGCTATATTTATACATCAAATTATGCATTAATCTAATAGATATACATAGATAATAGCAAAAGATATATAAATGTTTAAATATGTGTATATGTTATGTAAACATTTTACCCCGAGTATTACTATAAGTTATGCATTTTATACCGCTCTATTTTCAAAACAAAATGGTCGATAATTCTGAAATTTGTATATGATGACCGCATATTAGTTTTTAATACTATAATAGTTTTCTACGAAAATCTTATTTTTAATTTAGTATATATTAAAAATGGAAATTAAAAATAGCACGTTAATCATAAAAAAAACACGCGTAAAAAGTGTTAATTTTAGCTACAAATATCTCAATTCTCGAATGGTCAGTATTTTTCTGATAGCACGAGTAATGAGTTGGATGATATCGCAACCCGTGTAGAAAAATTTCAGGGAAAAACTGGTCACTAGCCAGAAACTGAACAGTTTTTATTGGCTTGAATTAATTAGACAGTAACTGTTCGGAAAATACTGACTACTATTTCATAGCCAGTTACTGACTATAAATTATGCAAGAAAAATAATAAGTAAATACTGGGCAGTTTCTGTCCAGCAAAAACCCGGGAAATACTGGTCAGTGTTTCTTGGTCAGTTCCTGATCAGAAACTAGGCAAGAAAAATAGTAAATAAATGCTGCGCATTTTCTGCATAGAAAAAACTCGGAAGATATTGGTCACTGTATACATTAATGTCATACGCAAGTTTCATCAAATTCTTATCAAACACATTTCACTTTACAACTTCTTTTAAAGTGGAATAACTTTTGATCTATAACTTCCGAATTACTTGATCTGTTCTTTTTAGCTGCACGCTGAACTGCAATAAATTGAAGTGAGAAAACATATACTCGTCTCACTTCAACTTTTTGCATCAGTTCAACAGTGCAATTAAAAAAAAAAACACTCAAACTTTTGGCATCACATTTTGCAAAGGCAATATAGATCAATTTTTAATTTTCCATAATTTTTCTATTATTTTGAGTTATGGGTGGTACATCTATCTAGCTCATATCACGTTCGTGGAAGCATAACAGGCGGTTCCATCGAAGGTCACGATGATGTAATCGAGATAAGTCCGGACGACGATCGCATCATCGCGTTGCGTCGAGACCCACGGTTTTTTCGTCTTCGTCGGCGAAGCGCCTGTCGAAAACAACTGAGAAAAAGAAGAAAAAGAGGAAAAAGAAGTAGCTGTTCCTTCGAGCACGAACGAAAGTAGCGTGCGAACTGAGAGAGTCCCCCTCCCCCCTTCTCTTCTCTCTCTCTCCTCGACCGGAAACGCGCTTCGTCCTCTCTGCGCGTTTCGTAAGGCTTCCTGTTGTCCTCTCGCTAATTGGTCGCTCCGATAATCACGCACGTTCGAGCATTCCGCCTGTTATGCGGCTGCGCACTAGCACGTGCCGTTGCTGTAAATTAACTTTGCCGATAAATCGTTCCGATAACAACAGTCGCAGAGAAGAATGCGACTGCGCCTGATTTCGCCGGTGTTATAATTTTCGTACGTGAAAGTCGCGCGGACTCGAAAAGAAAAGAAGAGAAAGAAGTATCGCGGGTTGGCGCAAGATCGCATCGGCGGAGAGAAGCACACACGGCGCGTCGCTTAAACACGTGTAACACTTTTTATATCTAATAATTTTCATCGTACAGTATTTAGCCTTAATTACAAAATTATCCGAGTCCGCTTCGTGTGTGTACGCTTGTTGGGACATAAGTTTTGCGGAGTTAATCGAAAGCGAGCGTAAAACGGGAAAATCCCGATCGAGCTGGATGAATTTGAAATTGGACAAAGGAATGCTTCGCGTGCTTCGTCCGCATGTGAATATGTAATTACGATTTCGAGCAATGAATCTGAAATCGGGAATTTCACTGGGCCGTTCATTGCGCCGGCGCGCGTTAACACACTCCACCGAGATCAATGCGCTTCCACTCTCGAGCCGAGCCGAGAGACGATACCGTGCTGTTCCAGAGCAGTGATTCCGGTCAGCCGGAATAGCGGTACACGCACGGCCGTGCGTCTTCGTTCTCGAATTATTATGTTGCTACTTTCCGCGAGGTGCATAGTAGCACGCTTTGTCGCGAAAGCGGAAGAAACTTTTTCGCGTGCACCGCGACCGAGTCGCCTTTTTTCTTCTTTATTCCCCGCAACCTTTATTTTATTCCTCGCGTGTTACACTTATCGTGCGATATCATTGTGTGATATCATCGCGAAATGAAAGATCAGCGCCTGTCTGTAACTGAGAACCTGGTATCTCGAGAACGGTATCTTTCGTCAATTTCGGAGCGCTTGACGAGAGCGGCATGAACGTAATCGCGATGTTAAGGATGTATCGGCCATTAGTGCCGTATTTTCAGTGGCGCACCAAGGGGGCCGGTCATAATATTAATTTATCAAGCAAAATTGCGTTCTCATGCACTTACTTCATTACTTAAATAATAAATGTTAAAATTAAATCAGACTCAAGAAAATTACGAAAACTAAAATTAGAAGGCCATTAAGAACCAAGTACGGATTATCTAACGTTATTAAAACGCGAAGAAATATCGTATTCCTAAAAGATTTAGATATAGTCTGATCTTTTGGGAATACACGTATTTCTTTCCGTCTTAATAGCGCTAGATAATCTGTGCTTGACTTTTAATGCACTTTTAACGTTAGTTTTAATAATATTAATTTTAAACGAAGTTGAATTAGACATATATACATAATATTATAAATACGAAAATATTATTTTTTATTGTTCTTATTAATCCTATTTTTATGTATTAGTTGATTTAATATAAGTGTACAGATAATAAAAAGAGGTATATAATTATTTAAATATATATATATATATGTACATTGAGAAAAAGACTTAAAAATATATTTGTGAAATATAAGGTTTATTTCAAAAATAAATTTATTTAAATATAGCGAAATAAAATGTTATCTCTAGCAAATAAACCAATTAATATGAAAATTTAGATATATTTCAAAAAAATACATATTCCGTTGTCAGAATCAAATTTTTTTCTAATAGATAAATATTGAAGAAAATATCACAAGAAATATTTATTTCACAAAATTTCAATTTCTTTTTTTTAATATATATGTATTTTAAGTATTAATATAAGTTATGTACCTTATATCGCTTTATTTTATTTAAATAAAATAATCAATAATTCTGAAATTTGTATATAATGGTTTTTAATATCATAATAGTTTTCATTAAAATCTTATTTTTAGTTTAGAAGATGTTGAAATAGAGATGAAAAATAGTACGTTAATCTCTTAAGAAACACATATGAAAAGTGCTAATTTTCATTACAAATATCTCAGCTTTCGAAAATAGTCAATCTTTTTCTAATTGCACGAACAATGGAATTAGATAATATTTCAATGTACACGAAGTACAATCATCGAATTCTCATCAAACTCATCTCGCTTTACAACCTCCTTTAAAATTGAATAAAGTTGAAAGTGGAATAACTTTTGATTCGGGCTCTGAATTACCGTCAAACTTTTAGTGTCACTTTTAAATGCGATGTAGGTCAATTTGTAATTTTTCCATAATTTTTCCACTACTTCGAGTTACGGGCATATATTTTTAACGCAGAGCGCCTCGACTCGGCCGCTGTCTCGGAGGATTTTCGTCACGGAGTGTAGCCGAACGGTTTGCGGCCGAGGGAGACTCGCGAGAGAGTCCCGTGCGCGCTTATGAACGCGGCTCCGCCGGAGTGAGCGGCCAGTGCAGCGCGGTGCAGCGACGCGGTGCAGCACGCGGTGCAGCTGCAGCTGCGTCGGATAGTTGGTCGAGGCATGTGCGCCGAGTAACGGCTAATTGGCCACCTTTCCTCTCCGGGAGAGGAGCCGTCTCTCTCTCTCTCTCTCTCACTCGTTCTCGCTGTTGAGGCCTGACTCGTGCCAGTTTTGTTCGTTCTGTCGTGCGGTTTATACCGAGCGCGGCTGGAGCCTCCGACTCTACGGGAGAATTATGGTGTCTTGGTGCCGGGGATTTTCTTGAAGACGCCGGTGTTGCCGAACTATTTACGCTGTAAGTCGTAGTAACTCGGTCGCGGTCATCATTTTTCGTCATTTTTCATCTTTTCAAGGCGTGCATTGAAAAATGAGTTTAGTTGGATCTACCTGGCCGAACGTGCAACCAAACGCGTTTTGATCGAGGGGAACAGAACTTCTGCCTGTAAGAACCAAATTTGGCTCACGGGAGCTAGAAAAATTTTATTTTCTTCAATCAAAGCGTGTTTCGGCTGTCCATTATCAAGCCCAGATTCAACCAAACTCGTTTCTTGCTGTGGAACGAGAGTACGGTAATATTTTTTTCGTCGATGCGCGAGCATTTCTTCGCGGCTGAGATAGATGTAATAAAAATTCGATCCTCACGGAGTGAGACGGGTGATCCTCGATGTAGTCTGCGGGGATTTTGAGGAATGAAGTTCTCTCGGTTACGAAGTCTCGCGGCCACGAAGAGTGCCTCGCTCCGAATTGACCGCGCGAGTGATCGCCGTGAAAGTGTATCGAACAAGAAGCCTAATTGTGCGCGCCGGGCTTTTATTAACGTAATGCGTCGGCCCGTTATTCGTCGGAAGTCATCGACTTTCTTCGCGGGAAAAAGTTCGATCGCGATCTGCAGGCACGGAATGACGCGTCCGGGCAATACGTTATTTCGCCGTCGTCGCCGTTTTTCGCGTTGCCGGTGGCGACAGTGAGAATTCGCCTGGACGGGATCTCTCTTCGTTTTCCGAAAGAACGAGTTTCTTTCTCCGCTTGGCCGCTTCTCACTTGCCGCAATCGGGACGAAGTTTCATCGGCGGAACGTACTTTCAGAGAGCACGCAGCGTGGGTATTAATAGCGAACTAACTGTCGCCGACATATCAAACATGCGGCAATAAAGATCGTAAACTTACGCTCCTTCTAGATACTCTCAAGTTCCAGCGAGTGACGTCACATAATAACGCAAAACGTGCGCGTGCCTCAGCCTGCTGGCTCAGCGGCACGGATCTCGCGGCGACTCCCGTGCGCTTTCGCCTCCCGCGCGATATTTTCCAGTTTCTCCATCATGTTCCGCGAATTCTCGTTAAAACCTGCGAATAACTCCCTTTACAGAAGTGCTCCCTTCCCCCGTCGATTTTTCCTCGCTCGAACTGGCGATGTTCGTCGATTTTACGAGCAACGCCGTCTCGGAGCGAATTGCTCCGAGGTAATACCTGCGGACGCGGCCGGATCTAATTGAAAATGTCATTCTGACTGAGCGGTGTGCACTTCGATTCTTCCCGAAATTCACATAAATACCGGAGGGTACACGGAGAAAGTATTGTAGTAGAAATTTCCACGAAATTTCATAATGCTGGATCATACCGGAATTATGACTGAAATTATTATCCGTATTATGATCTTTAATGTACACATGAAATACATTACTAAAGATTACGACACACATAATTTCAGTCATAATTTCGGTATGGCCTAGGATTACAAAATTTTGTGGTAATTTCTACTACAAAATCTTCACCGTGTAGTACTCGAAGTTTCGAAACTTCGATGTAATTCGACATTTGATTCGACGAAGTTCAAAGATTCGAAATCGAATTATTGGAAGTTTCGAGCTTTATTCGAAGATCCGAAATGTCGAAACTGTTGATAGAACTAATTTTGGAGAGTACAACAAAATGCTATGCAATTAAAGAGTATCCGTAGTATTGAACCTAAATAACATTAAAATATCCTAAGACGTCATAAAGACTTTTTTAGACAATAAGGCGTCTTCTAGACGTATGTATTGTTCGGATATCTTTAGTTCAGTTCTGAAATTTGTATTCATCTAGTTTAAAACAAAATGAATGAGGAAAGTACAAATAATAAACAATAAATTTCATTATCTTTATTTTAAAATAAATACAAATTTTGCCATGATATTCAACGACATAACCGCGAGAAAAAATTATATTCTTTAGGCCGACAAATATTATTTACTGTGCCTGCAAGATGAAAGATACACACATACTTCCTGGTTCTGAAAGTTTCGAATATCGAATGTTCAAATTTTTATACTTCAAAATTTCATTATTCGAATATAACGTGTAGTAACGTTCAGAAATTCAACGCTTCAAAGAGCTTCGAGTGTAACTTTTATGTGTAACCTATACGTAAATACATACGTTCGCATACTCGTTTTCAGAATTGAAGGAGCAGGTGAGAATTTTAAAGATAAAACAAGCAGGTGTATCTGCTGAACGAACGCGTCGCGAGCACGCACGTTCCCCCTTATTCCGGCAGAAGATCGTGCATTGTGTTACGCAGGGAGCTCAGACGCTGTTCGCGTATTCCGGAACGGAAGGAGTCCGAGGTGCGCTGCTTTGTTATTAACATAACGGTTCAATTATCTCTCCCCTCTCCGCGAGGAAAACTCACTCGCGATGTTGCACAAGGTTAAGAGTGGGTTAACGAGGGGACGCTTTGAACGTAAATGAGGGAGATCTGCCGGCGTGTCTGGTCTTAGCGCGCGCGGCTTAATCGTCCGGCTAATTCTGAGTTTCGCACGCGAGCGACGATTTACGCCGAAAGGGAATTACGATCTAGTTATCTGCCGTTCCAGTTACGGCCGCTGGCGAGCGCGTGTCGTCATGCACGCTCCGAAATCCATCGTCGGGGCATCTTCGCAAACTGTCACCGCCAACTGATACTGGACGGCTAATTTCGCTTCCGACGACTCGGGAGAACCCGAAGGTGTTCTTTGCGACACAAAGTGTCAGTCGACAGGGCGTCAGTCAAAGTCGAGTAGAAAATGAGACGCGCACGATTTACACGCGTAAGAAAGCCCAGAAGCGAGCGCAGACGATTAATAATTAAAGCAACACCGGGCCTACCGGCGTTAATTGCACCTATCATCGGGAACCGGTTAGCGCCAGAGGTGCGAGCGCGCGTCGTGACGACTGATCGCGAAGAGAGGAAACAGGATAGTGACGATTTATCGGTCTTTCTGTTTAGCGAGCTGCTTCATGCGCTCAGTTTTCCGGTTGATGATGATGCACGTGTGCTCCGAAAATCGTCGGACGATGCGCGATCGTGCGCCAAGCGACAGTTAATGAACCAGGGTTGGCCGTTTATCCATAAAATACAATAGCTTACGTGTAGGCAATGTAAACTGTGTATAATATGTCATCTGTGTAGACAATAAGTAATCTGTGAATCGTTATATGGAATAGCTCGTGTTCTTCTTACATTTTGTAAGTCTTAATTTTATATCTTGTTTTTGTTAAAAGCCCACCAGGTAAACCTGAATTGTAACTTTTTAATTTTTAATATTAAGTATCTTTATAATTAGCAAAATCGGATACTAATTATTTTATAGAGTTAACTATTTTATAGAGTTTAAACTAATATAGACTAATAATTGACCTTTTTTACACTATACTAAGTAACTTAGATCATTTCGAAAGGTTCCGCTACTTCCATCCGTATATCGCTCACGTCTGTCTCATATTGACCTCGTCACAATGATTAGTAATTTTGCGTGTTATGCGATTGTGGACATGCGATTTCCCTACACCCATAATTCACAGTTTTAAACAGTCTGTTATTTCAGCGTTGCCACGCTGACTAGATAGCGAACAACAGGTCTTAAATTCATAATAATTTAGCAATTTAATATAATACATATAATAATTTACAATTATGAACTTTATGTTTTATTTGTTCTGTAAATTCGTAACTTGGTTTAATCTTTACTTTTGTATTTTCCTTTTCTCTCTTAAAACAGAGTTATCCCGTAAAATAAATAATAATAACTTATATTTTACATAATTTACATTGTCTCTACGTAAAACAATCAGTATAAATATCATGCAGACAATACATAAATTATCCATGTGGACATAAAATCTAGGGCACAACCCTGATTTGTGTGTGAACCGTGACGGTGCATGGAATATTAAAACTATTAAAAAAGGAACGACATAAAACAGTATAAATAGTAAATATAGAAGTTTAATTTTTCATCTTTATCCTCTCGTTAGATTTAAATTATCGTGTTTAACATCCAACTCTTACAACTTTCTCATTTTTGCTGGTTGTTTACCATCGAAGTACATTTATAATATCTTTATTCAAAAAATGTAAGTTGAATCAATTATAAGTTACGATCGATCGCGCCAACGCACGATTAACGCGATCTGCGGGATCTTATTTTCCGAACTCGTCCACGTAGACACGTCCGTTAATCATCCGTGTCAATTTGTGTTGCAGGTCTCCGCGAGTCGGAGGTCCTCTTTCGCAGTCGTTAGCTATGATCCCGCCGACCATGCACGGACACGAGTTCAATCAGCCCTTGTCGAGGGTGGTCATGGTCCGTAAAACGGACCAAAGGACTTTCAGTAAAGGAAGACGAGGCGGCGAGCCTCTCTTGGAGACCGTCACCAGGGAAACCGTCGAGCTCTTCAACGGCGGTCGGGCCGAGAGGAAGTATACTTCCGAAACGAGGGACATCGTTACACCCAAATCTAACAGGTACGACAAACTTGACGATTTCATTTTTATTCGATCAGATATTAGATGCCGTGTACGATTCCCCGTATTTCAAACGTATTTCCCTTTCCGCGCTGTCATTAGTGTGATTTAATGATGTAACAAAGTTCAAGACAAATGCGTAAGCGATAAAATTGAGATGTTTTGTAGCGAGCAGAATATGAAGTTATACAAGTCGGTATCGGCAAGTAATGATTTGGATGGTAATGAATAGCCGCTTCTCGACCGTAATTATCCCGAACGTTATTATACCTGTGCGCCTCTCTGATAAAATGTATATTCGAGCGGCGGAATGAATTAATGCGATCGCTGTCACGCAGCGTATCGGAGCGAGAGTGTACACAAGGCTTCGTACAAACCTGCATATTTAGTCAATAGAGAGAAAGATTTTCTCAATTTTACGCACGTATGGGTGCGGTATTGGGGCGTGTGCGACGCCTAATGTACCATTCACGCAGAGAAACAAAGTGCACACGCAAACAAATGCTGTTGTAACAAAACCTGTAACAAAACGTTACAACAGAATTGGCCAACAAAACCGTAATCGGGGTTAATCTTCTTAACTTAACAGTAATATTATTGAAACTAATACTTCATATATTATTCCAATAACTCAAGTATTAATTTCGATGATATTGCACTGAAAAAAAATACTTAAATGTTTATTTGTGGGATATAAATGTTTAAGTATTTTTCTCAATATGCCGTTGAATCAAACAGATTCATTCTGATTAAGGTGCTGCTGATCAATTCTACAAAAAAAATGCTATTAAGATTAAAGTAAAAAATAATTATTCTAATACTTCTTAATAAATTTTAAAAATATTATTTAAAAATAAAATAAAATATTTACTTGATCCAAGTAAAATTTATCCAAGTAAATCTTTGCTAAGGAATATTGGAATAATTATTTACTTGAACCTTTTTTCTATGTATTGGTATAGAAAATTTTCCACTAATGTTGCCCTATTCCTTAATGACATCGAAAATTTCCAATCAAGGATATTATGTGTGAATATTCATGCATTATGGCTGTAATATAATTTGATGAATCAGCAACGAAGTTCCAAAAGAGCAATCATAATATACAAATATTCAAAAATAACGCACCTGATTAGAAATTTTAAAATTACTATGCTTATAATGGATAACTTATAATGAAAATAGGACAACATTAATGGGGTCTTTTATACAACAGCGTTTGTTTTCCGTGCGAAAATTGCAGATGAAACCAGTAGTTCTTAAAAGATAAATAGCACATAAATAGTATCGTAAATTGCATCTTACTTATTATATTTTGCGGTGGCTGCGCGCGTATACAACTAGCAGTTGGTTTCTCACGTCGGAATTCCGCGTGCGAATTCCATCAAAAGTATAGTTCCGCCTCGGCACAGAGGAGGTCTTGGAAAACCATTGAAGTAGACGATAAATGTACGTTGCGGTATTTAGAACAAATTGATATTACAGCTATAGTATATATATTGTTATACGCCCTTACCTTATAACGAGGTGTTCCTTCGGTGCACGTGGTCGGAGGTGCGTTTCCTTCTTGCACGATCGTGTACCGGAAACTTGTTACATACAGTTCGAAGTAGACAAAACTTTATCCGTCGTAGAGTCAGCTGTCTCGTGTTTCAGTCCCTTTCTCTCGGCCGGTACACGAAGGCACACACACGGTACCCGCTTCTTTCAATAGAACGTAAGATGTGTTCTTTCTTTTTCCTCTTTTTCGGTTTTACGTTATTGCATCTTTCCGGCAGATCATTTCGTCGCGTCACGTCTTATCGCTATTATGGGCGTTGAAATCCCCGTCTTCAGATTTTATCCGCCGCGTGAATCTCGAACCTTATCTCGCTTCCACGACACGTAGTTGACCCTGTATAGTGAGAAGAGAACGCAATTAAAAATGTTCTTTTGTGTGAATCATTGCTCTTGTAGCATGCCGTCGCTCAGCGTGCACGGAACGAAAAAGAAGGTGGTCGGTTTTGTCGATCAGGTGTCGCCGGACAGGTATATAATCGCCTATGTGACGCAGACTAGTCTCACAGTGCGGTCCGAATTCCGATTCCAGTGAAGGGAAGTTAAGCATACGAAAGAATGAGAAAAAAAGAGAGAAAGAGGAAAAGACACATAGACAGACAGCAGAATGGGTGCCGCAGACGGCACGGTACAGTACTTTTACCGGTGTTGTCGTTCATGATACTTTCCGAAACTTCACTAGGATCGGTAAAAGGATCCTAGTTCACTTAGCGTATGTACGGCATAACGACGTATGTGGCATATAGAAAGCCGGGTGACAGCTGAAAGTTCGCGTGCTTACGTCGAAACGGCGAGGGGACGGCGATTCCATAAGAACACGCCGGTAAATTGCTGGCTTTCACGTAACAGGGCGATAATGCCCGTTCGCCGGAAACAAGGCTCGAGCCATCGCCGGGATAAATTGAAAGTACCGGGATCCCGCGTGAGGCTGCGAAGATACGCGCGCGCGTTTCCTCAGATTATCGTCATCAGTGCGCTCCACTCTCATCCGCGCGTGCTCGTCACGCCGTCGCGTCTCGACTCGCGATTTCCCGAATGAATTTATCCGTCACTGATTTTATCGTCACGTTCGACGTGTACATTGCGCCTGACAGCTCCGCTTAATCGCACTCGATCTTATGTAACGCCGCTTTTACGCGCCAGCGAGATCGCGAGAAGAAAAAAGGAATCCCCGACAGGATCGTTTAACCGAGAGATTAATCGCCGCGAGGTCCGTTTTGTCGGGATTAAATCCCCATCGGCGGCGAACACGTTGTCTGCTCGGCGTCGACGATATATGCGATTCCGCCTACGCGGGTGTCGCGGTCGAGAAAAATTTTCCCGGTTGCGACTCGTCTGAATGCGCGTAAGGGCCTGGGCAAAATAAAAAAAAAAAAGAACGAGATGGAAGAGCAATATGGAATAAGGTACAGCGTGACCCAAGACACGCTTCTCGTTTTCTCTCGCTGCTTTTCGAGGAGCTAGTCAAATTAAACTTTTGTCTTCCATGTCCCTTCAACAGTTTCTTCATTCATGAATAATTTTAAACATTGAGATCTGTTTAAATTAACATCACAAGTAAACAATATATTATTTACTTAATTTTATACATTTCTTTCGTTTTGCTTATATTTTGCGAGGAAGTTTGATCGCGAAAAATTACAAGAACTAGTAAACTGGGCAAAGATCGAAATTCGACTAGGAACTCGGCGAGGAAACTCACTTCATTGAGGTTTTGTTTCGTCGAGATTTGAGACGCCTTGTATCGTTATCGTCGGACTCTTATGGCAGACATGTCGGAGACTCGGCTTGGGCGCGACATAACAAAGAAAACGACAGCTTTTCTTCCACGACACTACACGACCGTGGCCGTGGACGCGTCACGGAGGCTCGTAGGAAGGAGGAAGTACCTCTGTCGTGAAGGTAGATGCAACGACGCGCGCGTACGTGGACGAGCGCGCACGGCGAAGTTGCCGTGACCTTTAACGGGGCCTGGTGAGAGATCCCTGAAAATGTTCAGCCGTCCCTCGGCTCTCTGATGTCACCACGTCTTTGGGCTGAATATTAAAATTTCGTTGTTTCACCTCCACGACTCGATTGAAACAGCTTTTTTCAAGCACGCAGATATATTCCGATTCATATAAACGTAGAGATGCAACATTTCCGACGGTTCTCGACGGTTTTTAAGCTCCGTGTAGCCTTCGCTCGAAAGACGTTTCCGTCGTGGCACACTCGTGCGCCATTTGTTCCTTAAAGGTAGTTGTATCGTACACTGAGAGAAAAATATAATCGTTTTCGAGGATAACAATATCCTTTTTATTTTAACCATAAAAATAGCAGTAGCAATATAATAATAATTTACAACCATATTGTAGGTAATCATTATTATACTGCACGCCATTATCTTTTGCAAAAATACAACTCATTTTTAGACATAATATCAAATCAATTACTTTATTTTTTAATTTTGATTAGTAAAAGTTACGTTTTTAAAACAATATGTTAATTAACAATTTTGTGTCAATACACAAAACCATGTCAAAACTTAAAAATTTTCATCTAATTTAGCCCAATATGTCATGAATGCAAATAAAGTGGATGATAACCACGGGCATATTTACAAGTTATGTCATCTAATGTGACGTTTTACGGTCTTCACTGCTCCTCCTTGTTATCACAGATCGTCATGCAAACTAATAAGAACTTCCCTTCCCCCTCGTGATGTGACGTAATTGTTGAACAGCCCCGTATATAGATTTAAAAATACATATTTGATTACTTTTGTCGAAAATTTAAGTTTTGACATGGTTTTGTGTCAATAATCGAAATGTTAAATTTTGTAATATTTATTCTTTTAGAAACACAACTTTTACTAATCAAAGTTATAAAATAAAGTAATTAATTTGATATTATATGCCTAAAAATTATTTGTATTTTAGGAAAAGATAGTAACGTGCAGTCTAATAATTATTACCCACGATATGGTTATAAGTTTTTTTTTATTCTATGTATTGGCGGGAGGGGAGTTTAGCATGACGTAATTGTTAAATGGTCCATCTAGTGCAAGTTTCAATGAATCCTTAAAAAACTTTTTTATACTACAGCTACTTCAACGAGCAGATATCGGCTCGTGAATTACTCGCGACTCGTTGAACCGACATCAGAATATTCTCGGAAGCTGCCGAGAGCGTATCTATTTCACAAACGCGTGGTAATAAATAAACGTGTCCGCGAGCGATCCGACGGAACACGAGCTTCTGAAAACGTATCCGTCTTTGAGTCAACATCCATATTCGCGTGAAGGAACGATTGCGGCGCGCAATTCGCAACGAGTCGTCCCGGCGTATCGCCGTCTCCGCATCGAGATGCGGAGTTAACCGCGCGGCCCGACGAAATTGCTATTCATTAGTCAACGTGCAATCTTGCGCGGAACGAGCGCGGATTTGCATTATGAGCGTATAATAATCGGATATCTGCGGCATGATTTGTTTATATGAACGAGTATTCAGCCCATCATAAAACACACTCTAGGAATAGCTTAAGGACACTGTTGTAATTACACAGCGCTGTCTTAGACGCTCTCTCACGTTCGATCGCTTCGATTCATTGCGCATGCCATAATGATCGTCCGGACAGTCCTCGACATGATCAGGATCATCGCACGTTGTAATTTCGTGTTGGCTTTCCAGCTTACTCACGTCTCATCGGGATGCACGGAATATTAGGGCACCATTTAGAGAATATCGTGTACACATCAGTTAAGTTAAAAGGAACTAAGTCTCAGAGTCGTGCGAATTTTGCCGCACAAACTGCAATCGGGTCAAATTGAACAAAGCAGAGTCAGATCAATGTCAATTTCATATACACCTTGATGGAAGTATTATGCTGAAAATTTCACTGAAATTTTTCTCTCTCAATTGACTCCGTTCCATTATCACTCTGCCAATATAAGTAGTTTTCAGTTAAATTCAGTAAGTTTTAATAGTGATTTTAACTTTCCTTGTATCCGAGTACTGATATACTATGAACTTGATGAACAATGAGACGAAAGTTACTCTGAAAAGTTATTTAAATATATAATAATAAATATTTCAAAATAAATCATAATATTCATCGTGAAATTTAATATATATTTGTGAAATATAATAAAAATTAAAATATAATTCTGAAAAGTAATTAAAAAATTGATAAAATATTATATATCATGATATTTACTGAATTAAACGGAAAACTGTGTATATTAGTGAAATGCGTATGGCAATGAAATTCAATTGAGACAGTATTTCAGCAAAATATTTCCCTCAGAGAATTGAGAGAAAAAATATCTAAAAAATATAAAATATATAAAAATATTTATTCGGTTAGCAATAAAATATATTTATTTGTATTAATATACATGTTTTTGAAAAACAAACATAATTTTTCTCAAATAAGAAAATATATTTTCTTAAATATATATATTTTCACGAAAGCAGCTGTTTATTCTATTAAAATAAAAGAATATAGATTTAAATAAATATATTATTAGTAAATTTAAACGGTATTAAATATTTAACGAAACCATATAGTGCAAATCCAAGTGTGTTATTTTCGCTGAGACTTTTCTTACATATTTCTTACCATTGTAAATTACATCATTTAACACGATCGGATGTGTTAACTTATAATTTAACACGATTAAACGTTTTAAATTACGTAATTTAAAAAGGGAAGAAAAGTGTAAGAAAAGCTTCTATCAAACGTGTCATTTTTAGACATTTATACGTGTGAAAATAACACACTTGGGTTTGCAGTGCGGTTGCACGTATGATAGAGATATTCTTTCATCTATCTATTAAAATGTTGATTCAACTGCACAATATGAATAATTCTACCTCTGTTTTGGAAGGCTAATTAATTAAACGATAAGTACACGGCCAGTAATATGTTGAGTCAGCTGTTTGATTGCTTAATTGAACTAAATGTTGAGCTCGTCTTGCATAAACAAGAAATTAAAAGAACACCAAACTTTCGCTGACATAATTGGAACAGTTACTTCGGCACGTACGACTCTGAAATTGTTTAACTTGATTTGAATTGCGTCGATTGGTCATTTTTATAATATATTGTTATATAAATGTAAAATTCCCACCATCTGTACGATATCGTTTTAATGAGAATTCCCATCCAACTAACAGTCTAGCCGTTTTTGTTTAATTTTTCGCGGATTATCGCGACAATAATTTCGCAATTGCTTCTTACGGCTTCCGTAGCGTGTGAGCTAATCGCGCGGAATTCTCGTCAAGACGAGAACAGTACAATTCACGGTCAATTACGTCCCACGTGATCGCTTTTAGTGCATAAAAGTTTCAGCAAATTCGATCCGCTTGTGTTCGTTCACTGCGCGTCGCTATGCTGCCCGCGGCTGAAAGGAGCGCTGTGTTTCTCCGTATACCGTGATAATTGATCTACTTTCAGGTCGAGGACAGACTCGGTAAGGTCGAAGTCCCCGTTGACGGCGTCGCCAGCTTCACCGGGCCCGCTGTCGAATTCTCTGCACGGCAGTTTCCACGGTAGCTTAGGAAGCGATGGCATGTCCTGCAGCAGCGCCAGGTCCTCCTCAGCGTCTCCCGACTCCGCGAGGTACTCATCGTCGCAGGTAAGGATACTCGCAAACCTATTCGCCAGTCGGTTCTCCTACCGTCCGTCCGTCCGTTCATCGCGATCTCCTCGAACCTTCCGGTTTTAACCTACTTGGCAAATTAGCCGATCTCGGTGGGAAAGCATGGCTTTGACGGTTTCGTCACGCCTCCGCGTCAGTTTATTTATTTATTTAATTAAGAGAAATCCGCTCAGAAAAGGAAGATAAAAAATAATTAAAATTACCAATTATAAGATTGAGCTATACATATAACATTATGCATCATTTTAGTATTATATACTGAGAGAAAAATTATTTGAGGAATAAAAGATATTTATTCGGTGGGTACATTAATAACATATTTATTTGTACTATTGTACATGTTTTTACACTAAGAAAAAATACTTTTCAAGTGAAAAAATATATATTTTCTTAAATTTGTAGCTTTTTATGAAAGCAATTGTTTATTCTATCTAAGGAGGTTGTGAGGTTCAATGTTGTATTTTCAGTAATACGTCAAGGGAGCCACTTATAAATTTAGTATTTATCAAGAAAAATTACGTTTTCTATACTTTTATTCTTCATTGCCTGAATAATAAATGTTAATTTAAAACAAAGTTCAGGTAAATATATACATAATATTACAAATACGAAAATATTATTTTTATTTTTCTTATTAATACTATATTTATGCATTACTTGATTTAATAGAGATGCATTGATAATAGAAAGAAGTGATTAAATGTATGCATATATATTTCGAGTATTTTTTTACTATAAGTTATGAACTGACTTAAATCTATGCAAATGTGTTATTACTCACGCCAAATAAACATTTTTTAGATTTTTCTCGTACTGCAGACAAAGGCAGAAGCATCATGAGGTTACTTTCTTGTCGACAAAATAACGTTGACATTGTCGATCGCTTAAAATTGATAATCGAAACACACACACACACACACAATTACCTCGTGTATGCGACATCGTGCTCGCAGTGCGAGAGATCCTTCTTGCGGAGGAACGCCGCGAGACTCTCCCTGGTGCGTCACGTTGACCGCCCGATGACTCAGGATCATCGCTTCTTTTCTCTGCGCGGGAGTCGCACGAGTCAGTCGGCCGATCGATCAATGGTGGATCATTGCGCCAGCTGGCGTTATGATTAATCTGTTCGAAGAAGCCCCGAGCTGTGTGTTCTCGCGTGCTCGCGGAATCGATTTTTCCGCTCCATTTTCCGCGCGCGCGCGTGTCCCGTCTCGTTCTCATTCGCTCAACCTGCTCTTTGTGTGCACGCGAGCGTTTTTTTGCGCGCCGGTTATCGGCCTTGTGCGCAAAACGGCCGATTTGAAGCGAGGACGAGGAGTATGTTTATCAATCAGCGAGACCGACGTCTCTCGATATTCGCGCCGTTTTCACCGAGTCGCCGCCTACGACGCGCGAACGCGCGATCAATCGACGATCGTCGTCAGAGCCCTGAAGCCACCGCCGCTTTGAATTCCGCAAGAATCATCGGCTGCCGTCGTCCCGGTTCGTGCGGTTCTCTGATTTAATTATTGGCCCTTCCGCAGAAGCGCGCCCGGTTCCTCGTCGTGATCGTCATTCATACCTCGGTGATTCGCCATCACGCTCGGTAAATTTTCGCCGGCGAATGAGAGAAATTTAACGAGCGGTCACGCAAACGGAAGCGCCGAGCAAAAGTTGGCGGACCGGCCTGCGGATCGTCGTTGCGACGGGTGATCGTGTTCGGATAGGACAATGGGAAATAGTTATTGTCGGTCAGTAAATCTGCTGATATAGTTTCACAATATCTTCTCTGTTAGATGGCTCGAGTTATTAGGTGCCATCGTCCGTCTTTACTATCTGTATCGTCATGTCGCTTCGTCACCTGCGCTCGTTTCTTCGCTCTCGGGCCTCATTCTCGACGCGCGTTTGGCGTTAAACGTAGCTTTCTGGTACTCTGTTCCATTTCCTTCTTCTTTTCTCTTTCTATATGAACGTTACGTACACTGAGAGAAATTATAGTTATTTTCGGCCTCAACTATATTCCCTTTTTTATGGTTTTAATCATGAAAATAATGGTAACAATATGGAAAAAACTCTGTTAGTGTAATTGAATTTTCTGTCGCTTGAGGATCGGATGAAAACTCACTTATAGGAACAGAAAGATTTCCATAAAAGGTTCTATTCAATCAATTTCTCTCAATTGTCTCAATCGGCTCATATAGCACAATTGTTCCGAAGACATCCTAGAGACGTCCCAAAATGTTCGAATATCTGAGACATCTCTAGGATGTCTTTTAATCATTTTTGCTATATGGAGAGTATTAATGCAACTCTGAATGTTCACACAAATATTCTCAGTCATATTAACAGAAATATCATTTTTCGTCACTGAGTTTTCATTTCTTGTTTTCACTGTTTTCATCTGGTTCTTATTTAGTTACAGAAAGTGAGATTTTTTTCGTGTATATAAAGTAATCACTGACACTATAGTAACGCTTACTAGAAAAATGCATGTCCTGACTATAAATTTTTTACTACGATGATTACAGTTACAAATGCCAAATATTCCCTCAGTGTATAATGTTGTTTCAGTTGGAAAATCGGAAAGACACACTTAATGTTCTACACGGATAAAACAATTTCATTAGGGTGACTGGATTTTCCGTTGCCTGATAACCAGACGAAAATTCAATTACAGGAGCGGAAAAATTCCTGTGGAAAGTTTCTGCTCAGTCAATTATTCCCAGTCGTTTCAATTAAGTTTTAATACAGCTGAATGTTCATACACTGAGATAAAAGTATTTAGAACTTGATTTGTGAAAGATATAAAGTTTATTTCATAGATACAAGGTTTATTTTTATAGAATAAGCGTTACATCTGGCAAGTAAATGTTTAAGTACTTTCTTCTCAGCGCACGAATGTTCTAAGTCGCAGTAGCGAAGATATCATTTCTCGTCACCGAGTTTTCATCTGGTTCCTGTTCAGTTGCAGAAACTGAGTTTTTTTCCGTATGCAACACAGTGCCCGAAACTGTCCAGTGCTCTCGATACAGGCGAATACATCGCGAGCGAACGCGGAACGAGTTTTCCAGTATGATGAAATACGGCCGACGAGATGTGGCACATCTCTAAATGAGAATCCGCGGGATTTACCGTGTGCAATCTTGATCCGCCATACGGCGTTTTCTCTTTATGTGTTGTAGATAACAAAGACTGACACTCGTAAACCGTCTGTGCGCAGATCGGGGCCCCCGAAGGAATTCATCAACGTCTGCCTCGACACGCACAATTTCTACCGATCGCGACATGGAGCACCGCCGTTGCGACTCAGCAAACAGGTGACTTTCGATCTTTCTCGCGACTATAAAACCATCGCCTGCCACCGTAGCTTCCAGGAAGCGAGGAAGCTTTGGTTTTTTAAGCTCGCCCATCTCTCCCTCGTTCTCGGAAACATGGGGGCATGTCTGCTGCTTTTTTTTATTGGAGACGATAAATAACAGCGTTTGTTTTCGTTTCACCTTCAGCTGTGCAAGACGAGTCAAGACTGGGCCAACATACTGGCGGCTAGGGGTAGGCTAGAACACAGGGCGAACATTGACTATGGAGAGAATCTCTATTGCATGTGGAGCTCCAATCCGAAGACTGTCGTCGGTGGCGAGGAACCAGTGAACGAATGGTAAGATTGTCCACGTATATATACACATCGATATCACAATCGAATTATCGCGTTATCCACATTAATGGCGCAGCCATTATTAGTGTCCGGACAAATTGGTCTGTTTTGATCGACCGAAAACTCGCGCGAATCTGTCTATTAATAAGTTGAGTGCTGCGCTGATCTCTATTGATCGTACAGACATCTAATTGATGATAAAATCATTTTAAAAAGTACAATAAATATATAATAATTCAGAGTATGTACTCGTATATCTCTTATCTCGTTTCATTGGTTCTTTATTAACTATTTTGTAGATGTAATCTTTTAATTATATTATAGAATTTTAGTTATATTTTATTATAAATGTAATTATGCGTTTTATTATATATATATATAATTATTTTTATAATTTTATATTTTAATTATAATTATATCAATTTTAATTATCATTATTATAAATTAATTAATATTAATAATTAATTAATTATATATATTTTATATGCAATTTAACATACAAGACGCAGTAATGTCAATACCGGTCATTGGTTTCACCTCCATGGCATTCGAAGTATTAAACATAAATTATCTAAAAATTTCCTCTCTTTGTATACAGAAAAGAAACTCAGAAAATTCAGTTACACCAACGGAATGTCTTTTTCCTTGTAGGTACGCCGAAGAGACTCAGCACCAGTACGGAAAAGAGCCCACTACGCTGAAGACTGGTCACTTCACGCAGGTGATCTGGAGGGACAGCACTGAATTGGGGGTAGGCATGGCCAGGAATCGGAACGGGGAGGTGTACGTGGTATGCAATTACAACCCGGCCGGGAACTTCTTAGGCAGCTTCATGGAGAACGTCCTGCCGCCCGTGGACGCCAGTCCCACGAAACGGATTAACTTCAGCGACCTGAAGCAAACACAGTCCACGATGGACGAGCAAGCGTGGCAGCAAGAGGCATTGCTAGTTCACAACGAGTACCGGAGAAAGCACCGCGTGCCGGACTTGAGGCTGAGTCCGGAATTAACGGCCGCCGCCAAGGTGATTTACGAGAATACGTGAGATTGGTAACATGTGCCGAAATTTCGTTGATACAAGTCGACCAATTGTTTGATTATTGCAACCAAATAATTTAATTCTGTATACCGCACGAAAAGAATAACTGCGTTTCTGCAACAGAATAGGGATCAGATGAAAATTCGGCGACAAGAAGTAATATCTCTGTTATCGCAACGCAAAACACTGTTAACACGCAGATTTTTGAGTTATTAATTAAAGAAGCTTCTATAAATGATCACTTTCAAATCAGTAATAACTCGAGATTTTGCGTGTTATTTGCAAAATGATATAGGACTTTTCTGCTCCGTTTCACCAGTTCTACTTGCGCACGGGAACCGAGATTAGTTTGAGACACCGTGTATATAGTATACAGGATTAAATTATCTGTAGTTGAAGTAATCGAACACAATTGATCGATATAAGTCAATAAAATTTTGATATTTGTTACCGAATCTTTCTTCTAATGCACACGTGACTTCGGTGTCCTTCCCCGCGGTCACGGACAATTTCAAAGTAAATATACGATCGGCTGCGGGTCGTAAAAAGCAACATAAAAATCACACGCCCGTATCGAATCGTATACATTCGTCACGATATGTGATTTCGTTGTCCGCAGGCCTGGGCGAACACGCTGCTGAATACAAATAAACTGATACCTCAGTCGTCATCCCCGTACGGCGAAAATATTTATTCGATGCAATGCTCCGATCCCAAGCTGATCGTTTCCGCACGCGAGGTCATCTCCAAGTGGTATTCCGAGAAGAAGGAGCACAAATTCGGCGTTGAGCCGAAAGTTCTCAACACATGTAAGTGCACAAAGCGTTATTTTCGCACACTGCTCGAATCAACTAAACGTAACATTTCATTCTTTTAATCGAACAAAGTAATTTCAATAAAAAAGCATTTCCCTCTTTTTTGCCATTTGCAGGTCACTTTACACAAATCGTCTGGAAGAAAACGACGGAGATGGGCATTGCGATGGCCAAACGGGACGGTACCTGCGTCATAGTAGCGTGTTACCATCCGAGGGGTAACATAGTCGGACAGTTCACCGAGAATGTATTGAAGCCCGTGAAGAGCGTCTGTTAGCCCGCGCTGTCGATAATGTATCTGAACTCTGTACTTCTATATCGGGCAGATATAGACGATGTCACACGCGTAATATATGTATATATGACACTTGTGCATACACGTAGAATAAACATTCCACGTACACGTATTTATTAATTTTCCGCTCCTGGTTCTTACCTTCGTACCTTTCAAGGGGATAGTCTCGTCATGACTTTACATTGAAATATTAAGCATTCTCTCACTCGGTCTTTTTCTTTTTCTCTTCATTGCTTTATAATAATTTATTTATAATAAATTTACATGCACATCGCACGCATCGCGTTACAACGTCGCATATATATGTGTATACATACATATATATATTTTTTTTTTTTATAGATACATTCTCTCTCTCTCTCTATTTTTCTGCTTTTATTATTTTACATTACGTACAGCCGTTTACAGTTGTATTTGTGGTCGAGGAATGCTTAATTACTTAGATCCTATCGTAAGAACCTGCTGGACGCCTTAATAAGACTCGCACCATTCGAAGAGAGCTCGCTCGAGGTGCGCCAAGCTCTTGCTTAAACTTTCGAAGGAACTTGTGCGTGATGTTCGGTGCGTCTGCGAGGAAAAACACGTGCGCCTCTCTTCGAAGTGGAAAACAAATTCGCCCTCCCATAAGTACGATCACTTCTAATTGGCAAGTCGGTGTAATTATCGACGAAATCGTTGCAATTAAAGGAGGAGAATGTGTACGTATGTGTATGTGTGAACGTTATTAAAAAATTGCCATGCGATTTGGTCGTTCCGGCGGAATGAAATACGTAATAATATTCATTTTCCTTCGATTCCGCGGACGATACGTATCTCTGGGGAAAGAGAGCCGTGTAAGTCCTAGTCTACAATAGATGCTTTAAGCCTTAAGAAATTGACCAATCACAATCGAATTATAGAAGAATAATCAATTATGATTGGTCAATTTCTTAAAGCTTAGAGCTTAAATTCTCATTGTAGATTCCGCTTAAAATACCTGACGGAGATATTGATAGGGAAATGCCTATCGAAATTAAATGCACGTCATGATCCTGCGAGTATTGCGTGAGAAAAGAATAATAATTTTATCATATATATCTAGTGCTAAACGCAACTATCTGTGAGAATGTGTAGGTATGCCTCTGTGGTTCTTGTTTTACATTTATGTTGAAGATAATCATAATATATTAAACGAGCGTGGAACCTCTCTTTCTCTCTCTCTCTCTCTCTCTCTCTCTTTCTCTCTCTCAAAATCAGGCAAACGCGAGACACCACACTGAGAAAAATTTTCATCGGATAAAATGATGTATACGATTATTATTTTTATTATCCGACCAAATAATGGACACCTTTATCCGATGAAATATCCGATGAAGTTACTGATGAAGTTACCGATGAAACCTAATCGAAAAATTAGTCGCTTTCCGTATATCCGTTGTAATTTTCATCGCATAAAGACACGACTCGACCGGACATCGCACTTGATCGGATATATATCCGTTTATTATTTTTTAATTAGATTATCCGATCAGATATGATCGGACATTTTTCTCAGTGCAAACATGAGGGAAAGAATGAGCGCATAGTCGCGAAGAATATATTACACACGAATCGTCAAAAGGAAAATCGGCTTTGAAGACAAAGATGCATAGGGAGAAATCATCGGTTTTACACGATCTTCGAAAAATTCGCAGATGCTCAGATGGCGGTATATTTTCGCGTGAGAAAGGCACGAGAACTTGGAAGAGCGATCTTGTGAACGTTGACGGTAGAACGTTGCGCTCCCCAAGCCTTGCATCACGAATGGAGGAAATGACACACCGTTGAAACGACATTGAATTCCGCAGTGCGAGTTAAATCGACGTCGCAAAACGTTGAATATCAAGCCGGACAGCATAGATTTCTGAAAGACGTCTTAGAGATATCTAAGGTACGTGTTAATAGTTTTCATTTGAAACTGACAATTGTCACTTGATATATCAAGTGACAATTATATTAATTTAAACCTAAAGACCTAAAAACGTCCTATTTTTTTCTAGACGTCTTTTAGAAATTTGTACTGTCTGTACGGAAAAAATTAGTATCGATTCAAGTATTCTCATATATAAGTAAGAATACATAATCCTGTATGAAAATAAAACTTGCTCTTAAATAAAGAAATCGTACATAGTTTCACTAAAAATATCATATTTTTGTTATTCAAGAATTATTTTATGAATTAAGAAGAAAAATATTGGATAGAAAGAACGGTATCTTTAAGTTGATACAATTCTTACATAATAAAAAACATTTTGTACTTGTGTTAAGATCGGTCCTTGTTAAAAGTTTTGTGTTAAATTTTTTAACATACCCATGTGTTAATTTAATATATTGTGTTTATGTTAATTTAACATATTGTATTTATGTTATCTCAACATTTTGTGTTGTGTCGATATTCAACACGCATAAGTGTTAATTTTTCATATAATATTTGTGATATTTTCATATTCATCCCGTGTTAAATTAACACAAAATTTGAGTAGAGTGTTTGGGACATATGTGTTTGGAAAATGTGTTTAAATTTAACATAAAATTTTTTACTGTGTAGTTTGAAGATATCTTTCTATTCACTATGTTTTCTCTCAATTTTTAAAAATGACTCATCAATGAATATATTTTTAGTAGAACTATATTGAATTTCTTGATGTACAAGAGAGAAAGAGAGAGAGAGAGAGAGAGAGCAAGTATTATTTTCATACAAAATTATATATATTTTTGCTTAATGTGAGAGAATATGAATCTTGAATTAATGCTAATTTTATCGTATCTGTATGGGAAGTAAGGCGTCGACCTCACCGCTTCAGTCGTTGATTTTCGCTCTTGAATTTCGCGTTACGAGTTTAACACAAGTCGAGGTATGAGAGAGTGTGAATGTGACGATTATATACATATATTTCTTTCAAGGAATCAAATTAAATTCTTATGTCTCGTTAAATATAATCTCTCTTGTTCCAACGAAACTCGATTTTCTGCCTTTCGAAGAGTTGAACACACGTCGCACACACGATGTGACTCATTGCGCTTCTCTTCGCATCGCGTGGGAATCGCGATTCGCGCATGTTACACAGGACTTCCGCGCAAGGGGGTCGCAAAATCGACCGCGCCCTCATTCGAGACGTAATAATTCGTGCGATCTTCCTCCCGAGAGCAGCGAAGAGCGCCTCGCGAGAGATCGTCGTGACTTCGCCGCATTTAAATTCTTTTACGTGGTATATTCTATAAGATTATTAATTTGAATTCAGCTATGAAGAGTCAGGTCACATCATATTTTGGGCTGATCCTAGAATTAATCGTAAGTTATATACACGCCCCGGAATGGACCGCTTCCGCTCGCTCTCGATGCTCGGTCCTCAGCGCCAAATTCACACCTGCAATCTCGCGGCTCACCTAGGACCTTTCTTCGATACCGGGGCGAAATCTCGATTCTACGACACGTTGCCCGACGAGCAGTGAGAAGCGTCTCCGGATTTGACGGGGATTCTCGTCTCAAGGGGAAATAGAAAAAAAAAAAGGAAAAGAAAATATAGTCCGTTGTCGGGAGGCGAGAGGATCAGTCCCGATCTACGATAAAAAAAATAAATAAAATTAGTGTGTTAAACTTTAAACCTTAAGAAATTAATCAATCACAATCGATTATTCTCTTCACATTCGACTGTGATTAGTCGAATCTTTTTCTAAGGCTTAAGGCTTAAAACACCAATTGTAGACCGGGACTCACAAGATAACCTGGACCACCTTATTATACGCGCGATGGAACTCCAGATTTCGCGCAAAAAGCCACTCGAAGGGAATGGAGACACGTTGTTCTCCTCATGCAACCTTCTCCGCTCTCGCCGGGAGTGGAGGCGACGCTGGGATTATCGCATAATGATAACAATACGTCGGACATGTCCCAATCTCGGGTAAAATTATATAAAACTGCCGAGCTTCTCTCTAAGGCGGTTACTAATTTGGGACGAGCTCGCGGAGATTACATCGAGCTCGCCGAATCGACTCTCGGGGATCTACTTGTCGTTCTAATTTACGACATAGAAAATCCTTCGTCCTCCTCCATAAGCTGACTCGCTCGCTCGCTCGCTCGCGCGCTGATCTACGTATAAAAGTCTACAGGTCGTCGTCGCCGGCGAGGATGACACAGTCGGTCAGCTGCTAATCAAAGAGAGAAGAAAAAGACGAAGGCTAACGGAGAGTAAAGAGCGGCACAGTGTGTGAGGGAGAGCAGTTCGATTGGGGGAGGATCGAAAGCCGCGCGTGGCTGTGCCAGGTGTCGCGAAACGACAGGTCCTGCCTTGGTCGGACCTGTCGAGTAACGAGAATGCGATAACTCGATGCACGGGACACAAGGACACCGACGTGTGCAGAGTAATGATCGTGTAATCGTCCCCTAAGAGTGGAAATATGTTTTAAAACGTGTTTTACGTAAACTCAACAATTTGGGTAATGACACTTTTCACGTTTCTTCATTTGCACACGGAAAACAACCAGTTTCTGCAATTAGAGAGGGATCACACGAAAGCTCGATAACGAGAAGTGATATATCTCGATTAACGCAATTGAAAACGCTTCTGTGTATGTTCGCATTGAGAGAAAAAAATTTGGCGTTTGTAATTATAATCATCATATAGTGAAAAAATTATATAAGTGCATAGGAAAGAAATTCGGAAATTCCTACAACCGAATGGAGAGTAAATGAAAGTCGGTGATGAAATATGAAAAGTCGGCGGCGAGAAATGATATTTCTGTTAACGTGACTAAGAACATTCGTGTGAACATTCAGCTACATTAAAATTCGATTGAGACAACTGAGAGCAATTAAGTGGAAAAGATTCTCCTACGGGAATCTTTCTTTTCTTACATAACCATTTTCGTTTGATTCTATTTTTGTGTTTAAAATCATAAAAAGGATGTAGCGTTGAGCCGGAAAATAACTGTAATTTCTCTCAGTACAGCTGTATTAAGACAACTGACTGAGTAGAAACCTCCTGCAGAAATATTTCTGTTCTTACAATGGAATTTTCGTCTGATCTCCAGGCAGCGGAAAATTCATTTACACTAGCGGAATTATTTTTCTCGTATATACAGGAGAAACATTTTTATAGTAAATGTTACTATAGTGTCAGTGGTAATAATCTTACGTACATATTGTTACTACAATTTTTGCGATTAGAACCAAAGAAAACAGTCGAAACCGAAAGTAACTATAATTTCTTTCATTGCAATTGTATTAAACACTATGCTGTTCGGTGGCACCACGTTGGTGTCATGCGATTTATGATCTTCCGAGGACCTCGAAAAACCGCCGGCGACAAGCGAAATGATCTGAGTCAGTCCTACCGGTGCCAAACAAAAGAATCCCGATTAGACGTGCGGACGGCATAGTGTTAACATTTGATTGGCAAATCGAGCAGCATAGTGTTAACATTTGATTGGCAAATCGAGAGCAATTAATCGAGCAGAAACCTCCTACAGGAAGTTTTCTGTTCTTACAACCGACTTTTCGTTTCTGGTCCCAGTCAACGGAAAATTTAGTTACACCGACGGACTTATTTCTTCCGTGCAGGGAAAAGTTACACGATCGTTATCCGGATTTCTCAGTCGCGAGAGGAGCGCGAAAACTGCGCAAGCGTGTCTTCGCGAGGGAAACTACGCGTAGTGTTGTTTATCTTACATTTTGATTTGACACCAGCGAATTCAAGACCTGCTCCTCCCCCCGCCCTCCCTCTCGCGCCTTTCATCTCTCTCGCCTAACGAATTATCGTATTCACTTAATCTGTCGTCGGTGTCATTCGGCTGATCTCGCAGTCCGCGAAGCAACTTTCCAGCTTTTCGCGCCTCACGTTCGTTCGTGCACGAGCTAATGTACGAGCTCTCGTGAATGTCCGGCTTTCTGTTTTAATCCCTAATTATCACGAACACGGTTAAAGCTACTTAAAAAGCGGCAAAGCTGCTTCGCGACAGATTAATGCGCGCGTCCAACGGAGGCCGCGAGCTGGGCGCGCCAGGCTTAAAGTGAAAGCAATATCGAAGCAGGTACTGGATAATAAGACTCGCTTGGTCGAAGAAACGTGTAAATTGGTCAACGAACGATTGCATTTGGCCGCGAGCGCCGTGATCGCGCGGCATCGCATGGAAAAATTAGATATCCTATCGTAGCCGGTCGCGCCGGCTGTGTGTTAATCGTTGGCTCGGCCGATACATTTCGTTGCGAACGACTCTCGCATACGGCAAAAGGGAGTTAGCTGTCTGTACGATACAACTGAAATTTAGTCACCAAACCGGGTTCTTAGCTGTGGCAGCTAAAAATATGCAGAAAAATATATTTCCCTGGCACAGAAAATTTCTCATTTTTATTATGCGGACAGCAAAAATATTTGTTACACGGACAAAATAATTTTACTCTTACTTTACTGTAGTAAAATGTTTAGTTGGCACAACCAAATTATGCTGCTCTATCTATACATCCAGCAAATAGCAATTAATACTCTCGACAAGTCTGTCCCAATAAATTTGTTCGCTGTTGCAAACAAATCTTTTCGCCATCCGTATAGTAACTGAGAAATTTGCTGTGCCAGCAAAATATTTTTCTCCGTATACAAATTCAGGGACAGAAAATGAGCTAAATCTGGTTTAAAATTAACTAAATTTCAGTCGTATTACATGGAGCTAATTTCTACCTATGGGAGCTGGTTTTTAACTGTGCATGGAGAAAAATAATTTTGCTGTTGTGGCAAAACCGGCGTCATTGTGACAGCGATAAAATTTAGTTGACGTAACCGAATTATTTTCTTCTTTTCCGCCTACATATCCAGCGAATAGTAATTAATAAGTCTTAACAAATCTTTTTCGCTATCCGACCGGATTTCTTTACTTGTCCCTATAACAACCAACAATTTGCTGTGCCAGCAAAATCTTTTTCTCCGTGTGCAAGCTAATCTTCCTTTTTCCTGTGCGTCCTTCCGACTAATGACTGATCGAACGGATTGTCGAAATCAAGCGGGAACAATCGTGCTCACGCGCTAACTAACCAACGTTCCGTGGGACGACTTGCGTCCCAGGAGACGCGGATTGAGACTGAAACTAATACAAGAGTAAACGGAGCAGAAGAAGAAGTAGAAGAAGATGATGAAGAAGAAGAAGAAGTAGTAGTTATAGTAGTATTAGTAATAACGGTAGTAGTAATAGTAATAGTAACGCTAATAGTTTCTCGTATGTGGTTCGTCCGCGAACGGGACTCGAGTCTACCTCGTAATTTTGTCCGCGGCTTCGTTCGCGCGTTTCGCTCAGAGATGTCGACGTGTCGCCGGTCTCTCCCCGGCGTCGGCGCGGGGAATTCGCGGTCGACGATCGTCCTGCGACGCGACACTGTAATCCAACGTGGGACAATCTCTCTCACATCTCAGTCACGCTTTAAAGTCACGACGTACGCGCGTTTTAGTCCTAAGCACTTGAGAGTCTTTTCTAAAATACTCTTTGTGTTCTATCCTTTAATATGTATACGTAGGGTATATAACTCGCGGTGAGATTTTCCGCGAGCGAGACTCTATCTCTATCTCTCTCTCTCTCTTTCTCGCGTGTGATATGATTAAAATGGTCATACATCGTACCTGTAATATGTATACAATAGACTCTCTTTCGACGCGCGTTATTAAGTCTCGCTAATATAAAATTATTCGCACTCGACATCGCTGGAGCGCGACGCTACATAGGAATCGAAGTGCGCCTTCACAGTGGTCTGAGATTGATATTTCTCGGCCAAGAGTTTTTTATCACCTCAAGGTGATGTAAACGCGGTTTTATAATGTCTTATAATCGTCAGATAATCGTAAATCGTTATCGTTTATTATTCTTTTATCACTCATCGGTAGATGTGGTGTTAAAAATATTGATTACTCAAAGGTAATCTTTAGTCACAGGTGTCGCATTGTCAAAATTGTGCTACATATATTATTTTAAATAGTAGTATATGGTAGTATTATATGTATTTAATATACTAAAAGAGCATGCACGAAGTAAATAATTTCTTATTATGTTGTGTTCTTTTTATTTCTGAAGCAAGACAATAATTAGATTTGTGGTTGAAATAAGCGTCACCTTACAATGGAAAAGTGTTTTCTTGCTAATACTTCGAGAAAAGTTTTACGAGTTTCTGAAAGTTTCTGAAAAGTAAACTACAGTTATATAATAATAGTCAACATTTACACTATCAAAATCTGTTATATTCATTTTATGCTTTTTGAAAATAAGTGATCTTTTTTTTAGATCTGTGTAACATGTTTCATCGAACTTTATATAAGATTTGGAAAGAATCAGAAAATTAAAGTATTCATAATAAATGATGCAAAATTCTTCCCAAAATTATGTAAATTCTTTTACTATTCAAGAATATTGTAAATAACATAGCTTTTAGGAGAAGCTATTATTAAGAAAATAGAGTTATTTCGTATGTATCTAAAAAAGAAGCGGGATAAATATCGAGTCACTTATAAATAGCTAATTTTCTCCTTTAAAGACATGTTTTACGCGTACAAAATCATTTTTATCAAGATTCAGAATTTTGGCCGAAAATTTTTACTTTCAGACCACTGCCTGGCGGAAAACGTCTCTGGTTGTGTTCTCGCGTTTCGTGAGAACTTTGTGGGATGGACGACGGACGAGCGGTCATGCACAGTCGGTGTCGTGTGTGTTGTATCATTCCTTAGACGCAGAGTTACATCGATTTTCAGCCTTACACATAAGGTTGAAAATCGCAGAAGTAACTCTAGTTATAACGACAGGATTATAATGGTTCTAATTATAATAGCCTTCGATTTTGTGTGTACATGTGAAAGGCTACAAATTGTATAACGGTAAAAAGTTTCGACCCGGGAAATGGTGTAGCATACATGCCCCGCTGATTACACCATTCAGTAGACAGGAAATTATACGATTTTCAGCCTTATATCATAGCCCATAAGGTTGATAATCGCATAAGTAACAATAATTATAATATAAGATATATAAGATATAGATATACAATGGCTCTGATTATAACGGTTTCGACTTTATGTCTGCTTGTGTAGGCTGAAAATCATCTAATTTTCGATGTAGGGGACGGTACAACATACATGATGCCGACCATATAATGAGTCGACTTCGGCCTGAGAGTCGAGAAGACGGAAATGATGTAACGAGAAAATAGATGAATTATTGACAAAAGTGAGAGACGTTAATCATAGAATTGCAAGGTATCTCTTAGAAGAAAGCTTCTTTGGCATCGACAAGACGGTGAGATCAGACAGTGTTTAATAAGTTCCGCGAGAGCGCCTGCTAATTTGGAGACGTGCCAACGAAGGAGCAGAAAGAAGAAAGATCCCTATTGCTTTCGCTCCTCGCAGATGCTTCGATACGTCTTTAAATGTCTTTATTCGAGCAGTAGGATGTATATTAACAGCCCCCCGTATTTCGCGTTACATCATTAAAATATTTCTCTCGCCTTTGTTGTCGTCGTGTATCGGCTAAGGTACGCAGAATAGACTGCTTCGTGGCTTGACGACGGGCACGGCGCGTGCGCCGGAGATTAATTTCAGTGTCTAGAAAATGACGCATCGCTTCACGACAATATATAATATATATCTGACGCTCTCAAGTCTCTTCTCAGAGAGTGAGTCGCGGGATACACGCTCGTCGGTCGCCGCGCGCGCTTCTTTCGCGCCGGCTTCACGCCGCGCGTCGAATGACGATGAATCGTGCACGCACGGACGTCGGGACGCCAGAGAGGCGACGTCTAGAGAGTAAAACGTTTTGAGAACGCAGCACGCTACAGGTACGAGTTACAAAAGGTAAAGTATACACGCCGAATCGAAGCTCTCGCAACAATGTAATAATTTACAACCCTTCGGCAAGCAAGATAACGCACGCGTTGACATCCCGGCTGGCGCGTCGACGCAACTTCTCGCGCATCGTTGACACTGGGCAGCGTTTGAGAACTTCTGGCGACGAGGAGCCACCGCGAAGCCACAGCGCGGTCCACGCGCTTCCGCGCGAGGAATGTCAGCGGGTCCGACGTATCACAGTTACGATTCGATATACTTACTTACTCTGGGCTTAGGTCCACGAATTGTCGCGCCGCCGCAAACGCAAGCGAAAGAAAGGAACTACCGTAAGTAAGTTGGGGTGGGAGCGGCAGCACGCTGCGGAAAATCGGTGGAAAATTATCGGCAGGAACAGCAAATTTTACATTGTCGTAGCGAATTAATGAATATACAGGGCGTTTCTTTGCTATATTGTCTAGAGCTAGAAATTATATTCGAAGTTTCGAATTTCTGAAACCTTCGACACATTATATTCGAATAATAAAATTTTTAAGTGCGAAAATTTGAAATATAATAATAATATTTAAATATTAGAATATTCGAATGTTCGAATGTTTGAATGTTTCGAAACTTCAAGAACTGGAAAATATGTGTTTTTTTTGCAAGTATAGTAAATAATATTTACTGTCTTAAAGAACGTAATTTTTTCTTGCATTGTGTTATGCTGTTGCATATCATGGCAAAATTTGCATTTATTTTAAAATAAAATTAACGAGATTTGTTATTTGTTATTTGTGCTCCTTCATTCATTTTGTTTTAAACTAGACAACAAATCTCAAAATTGTGCTAAAGATATTGATATTAATTGCATAGCATTCTCTTTAAACGCGTAATATTATTTAATATTAAATAATATTATGGAATAATATAATATTTCTGGAATATCAATAGATGGTTATATGTCCATTTCTAGTAATATTTAAGAAAGANCACACACACACACACACACACACACACACACACACACACACACACACACACACACACACACACACACACACACACACACACACACACACACACACACACACACACACACACACACACACACACACACACACACACACACACACACACACACACACACACACACACACACACACACACACACACACACACACACACACACACACACACACACACACACACACACACACACACACACACACACACACACACACACACACACACACACAC
The DNA here is from genome assembly GCF_001313825.1 of Dinoponera quadriceps. NCBI lineage: Eukaryota > Metazoa > Arthropoda > Insecta > Hymenoptera > Formicidae > Dinoponera > Dinoponera quadriceps. The sequence goes on along the minus strand of NW_014554899.1, from coordinate 3,849,059 downwards.
ACACACACACACACACACACACACACACACACACACACACACACACACACACACACACACACACACACACACACACACACACACACACACACACACACACACACACACACACACACACACACACACACACACACACACACACACACACACACACACACACACACACACACACACACACACACACACACACACACACACACACACACACACACACACACACATATACATTATATATATTTTTTTTTATTTGTATATATTTTCCTATATTATTATTATGTTATTTTCTTTTTAATATTCTAAGAATATTTTTATAATACACCAAGAATATTGAATGTGGACATATAACATCAATGGAACATTCCTATAACATTAAGAAATAGCTTACATAACATTCTTAGAATATTATAAAAATATTATTTTAATTAAATATTAAATAAAAATATTAAATAATATTCATATAATATTCTAGAAATATTACGCGTTTATATAGATTCTTTTTGCACTTTCCAGAATTAGTTCTATTAACAACTTCGATATTTCAAATCTTCGAGTAGAATTCGAAGCTTCGAAGAATTCGACTTCGAATTTTCGAATTTTGTCGTCAAATGTCGAATTATACCGAAGTTTTGAAGCTTCGAATATATCGCAAATAGTACTACCTCTTATATCTATCCAATATTTAAAAAATTGTTTTTCAAGTCATTTTAAGTAGAAGTGTTCATATGTGAACATACGTTCAGTTCTTCATAAGATAACCTGAAAAATCAACTTATGAAATATTGGAAAATATCTAACACTTATAAACTTCCGCGTCACCATACATGGGTATTGATTTCAATAAATGAAATAATTATTATTTTATGAACAACTTATAAAAACATTGAATGGAAACAATAAATTATCATTTGTGCACAATATATATTAATAAAAAGAAAAACAAAATGAACAATTATGTATTTATTATAAAATGATCAGACTTACATATAATTTACGTGATATATTGGAAAGCTGGTCCATGCATAATTATAGTTTTTATCATATCAATTTCTCAAGAATGTTTACATTAGATGACACATGAGATATGGAATACGCATGAAAAGGTAAATGTAGATGCCATCATCCTTTCGTTGGACACATGGTTTGTTTCGTGTTCGGATTTATATTCTGTACACACGACTGCACGCCTTGCGATTTTGAGTTTTGCGCTCGAAACTAGTCGGACAATATTAAGAAATACCCTGTATATCCCCTTATTTGCAACGACAGCATAAAATTTGCTCTCCTAAATGATCTTTCTCCGTGCGCGAAAGAAGCCGGAATCTTTTGATTCTAATTTGTGACTGTCGACGCGATCCTCGACTCACGGTCGGTAACACGATTCGGTTCATAAAGTTCGCGCTTCCGGTCACAATCGACCGAGGCGGGCTGATCTCGCCTCTGGCGGTTTCTCGCGCCAAACTCACCTCAGCCGAGGAAAGCATCGCAAGAGACGATTCTCCGACGCTTAGCCGTCACGACGGTATTTGTACGGTGGTTGCACACCTCGTTCCGCGGATCAGTCAGTCCGACGACAGACATTAGCACGTTGGTCGTGTACGCCCTCCTCTCTCTCCCTACGACTCGCTACGATCGCCGTTCTCGTCGCTCAGCCCTGAACGCCATGTGGGAACGCTACAGCCACTTGTTACGCGCCACGCCGGAGAGCCTGCGTCCCCACATTAGGTTATATCATACTATCGTCCCCTGTATGTGCTGTGGGTCCTGCGTGGCGCCTTGCAACTGCGGCGACTGGCAGGGCGAGCCCATCGGGCACTGCAGAGACGGTGGGTCGTAAAGTCCGCCCAAAGAACCACCGAGGCCTGCGCCGAGGCTGGGCCCCAACGCCGCGTTCAGCTCCGGCATGGAGGGCAAGCCGACGTCGAGGATACCGGTGTTGCTGGCACCGCCACCCTGCGAGCCCTCCTCCGGCGGCGTCACCTCTAGGCCGATCGAGCCGTTCAACGCGATCTTGATCGGATTGTGGTTGGTATGATGGGAGAGCGCGCCCAGACCGATGTCTTCCAGGCTGCTCTTCCGCCTGGTCGTCGTGAGACCCTGCCTCAGGGAATTGCTGCGCCGCAGCAGGATGTCGTCGACCACCCTCAGTGAATTGGACCGACCGCGTAGAGTGCCCGCCACGGTCGGGCTGTCGGGTAAGGATAATGAGTTTGACTTGGTTGTGCCCAACGGCGGCGCTCTCGCCAGTCCTATGCTGGAGCCACGACGGCTGGTCGGCGCACCGGCCTGCAGACTGGCCGCCGCGACCGCCGCGCTCATCTGCGACACCAGCTGCGCCGAGCAGAAGCTGATGTTGCTCTTGCGCCGGGAGTTGTGCCGCTCGAAGGTCTTCTGCGCGGAGAACGGGCTGGGCCGCACCAGGTAGACGATGTCGCCCTCCTCGAGCTTCAGGTCGCAGCTCGGGTTGATGATTACGTAGGAGAGGCTGTTGCGCTTCTCCGAGACGTCGTCGTAGTCGGCGATCGGCAGGTTCAGCGACTCCATCCGCGAGCGCACCAGGTTCGCGATCTCCGCCCGCTCGATCTGCTGCGCGTGGTTGTCGCGCGCCTCGTCGCCGAGGCTCACCGAGTACTGGCGGGCATATGAAAAAGAAATCAGCGGGGCTGCGTCGCGCATAGACGGACAGGCGATATCGACGCGAGGTGGGTCACGCATCGATCGTTATGCCGATTTTTTTCTCTTCTCGTTTCCGAATATCTATATGGAATTTCGCGCTGGCTCTGTAATAACGGACCGGCTCATGAAATTACGACGCGCGCCTATTGTTTGGGAAAAATGATGATTGATTACGGAGGAAATTGTCTCGCGGAACTTCCCGAACGTGTTGCGCGTGAAACTCCATACGTTGTGCGATGCAAACTTTGCATATACTTTTTGCGAGATATTTTTTATTTGTCCAATTGCGTTCCGGCATCTCTCTCTTTCTCTCTGTATCACAACGATACATCGCGCGTAACAGGCACAGTGAAAGACATTTTGTTGAAATTTCTGTCTGAGACTTGTGTTGAAATTTTTGTCTTAAAGAAACTCGAGTGCGTTTGACCAAATATAAAATAAATCTATAACATATACATGATACAAAAGTTAATCGAATTAACAATGCATAACAGGAATTTCAATAATTTTTACCGTATCGTTTCTAAGGTATTTATTACCTATGCTTGCATACTTCCGTACTCGTACATTAATTTAATATATTGTGTTTATTTTACTCAATATTTTCTGTGTTGGATCGATATTCAACACGTGTAAGTGTTAAAATAATGCTTGTAAAATGACACATATTATAATATTATAATAATACATTTTGTACTTCAGTGTCGTTAACATGTGATGGATATTAATTTTGTATATTTTTCTGACATAATATTTATGTTACTTGTTAATATATTCACTACCCTTATGTTAAATTAACACACAAAAATTTGTGTGAACTGTTTGGAACATGTGAAATGTGTTAAATTTAACACAAAATTTTTCACCGTGCGTGTCGAAATTACACATATGAACATGTGTTATGACAAGAACATACACGATGACGTGTGCTGCGCGAAAAGCTAAAGAGAATGGCGTTTGTTTCACGTTCCTACGCACATTTTTCGCTGAGATACAGGCGTTTAAAGAGTTTCGAGTTTTTATAAGCGGCGCTTCTGTGTGTCGCCACGGCAGCACGCGTATTCTTTTCAATTGAATTGTCTGGCACTAGTTCAAGAAATTTACGCACACTGAAGCGTGAGAATCTCGCACATACGCTTGAATGTGTATATAAATTTCTTGAACTAGTGCAGCCAGTTCAACTAAAAAGAACAGGCCAAATTGCGTACGTTCACGCGTCGCACTTGACTCTACGTCCAAAAACGACGACGCACTCGATTACAAAGAGCCAGTGGCGCAACATTGTACCCGGGGTCGTCTCCGACAAAGGATTTGCCGCTCGTCGATATCTCCGCATAGAAGAGTCGTAGAGACGTGAAACAAAATACATTCGAGAGATGAGACTGTCTGTTTTCCGATGAGATAACGACCGTCCGTCTAAATCATTGATCAATTTTGTTGTCTCGAGCTGAATTTAAGTCGACGATTGACAACGTGACTTCGTTTTCGAATCGATATCATCGTCGTGTATTCAAGTAAGGACATTAATCGCGCATCGGAGATTGCTATCAATCCGCTAATTGTACGTATCCGCTATTGTACGATGATAATAAGCTTTCCGAAACGGTTAGCTACTGTTCGCTGAACACCGTTGTGTGCGACGAGATCGAAATTGGACAGGCACATATATACACACACACACACACACACATTTATTATCACCATGCGTCATGCATGCAACAAGTGGTTTAACAAACTCTGCTGCTGCGGCGACGTGTCGCAGCGTCCGCTACCACCACCTTCGTCGCAGCCACCTTCTCTCGATATCGGCCGGACGTCACATTCGGCTGTCCTTAAATCTATGTGAAATATAAGAATATAGCTTCGAGCCCGCGAGGGCGTTCGAAGATCCCTGGTAAGAACGTGGTCGGTCGGGGATGCAACGACACGGCGTTTCGCATGCGCTGTTGTGCTGCGGCAGACGATCTGGACGTCCATCAGATGTGAATGAGAGGAAAGAAAGAGGGGGAAAGAGAGAAATAGATATACGGCGAAAGATAATGTAGAGAGACAATACATTTTTTTTATGTTGCAGCAAATAAATATACAGAATGTTTTCTAACCATTCGCCGGCAACGTGGGTCTTTGAAGACCCCGTCGATTTTTTTATTGTGTGTTCTAGAATAACTGATAAATAACGTGGTTTAGTATTTCAATCTTAAAAAATAGTGAGATTATGCGTGTGCACGCCAATATCCAGCTATTCATTTTCTAATAAGAACAGTTAGAATACACGTTTGTCCCTTCTGTAGACAACGTAAATATTTTAATAATTAATAATTTGGACTTTTTCGTATTTTACATGTTTTTATTAATTTCAATGTATATATAAAGCTTAAAATAGATTTTTCGGTGTCTTACATCACTTTTTTACTGATCTCGACAAAAATATAAAGATTTTTTTGTAGATAGATCTCTTGATGTTTTACATATTTTTTAAATATAAAAAAAATTATATATTGCTGTTCATTGCTAAACTAATGCGAAAAACACAGCACGCATTATCGTATAGACTGTGCTATAAATATTTTTATTTTTTGTATTTTTGCATATATACACCAATTTTGATAAAAATTAACTGATTTTATGTTTTTTCTCAAATGAAATTTTATTTTCTTTCTCCAAAAAATTAATTAATTAATTATCAGGTGTTCAAATAATTCAACTTTTTAGAACTAACATATCATTGTACTATTTTTTTCCGAAGTATACCCTTAAGTATTATAGTCTGAAAGGGTTTGTCTTTTTCATTCATATAAAAGTTATACATTTTTAATCGAAATCTCATTTTTTGATGTTTCTGTTCCAATTCCAATTTCTAAAAAATAAATATAATCTGATTTCTATAATTGTAAAAACTTGTTATTGAAGCTTTCAAAAGTATACGAGAATTTGTTCAGATTTTTATAATATCGCAAACAGAAAGTATTAAATTACACGTTGCCGGCGGAGAGTTAAGTATACTGTCCAATATTTTAGGAATTAATTTTTCAGGTCATTTTATGAGGAAAAGTCCATACGATAACATAGTTCATACGAACTTTTCTTCATAAAATGACCTCAAAAATCAATTTAAAATATTGGACAGCATACATAAGGGACATCCTATAAATTTATTTAGTCGCTACGACAGTATAAAATTTGCTGTTCCTCTAAATGATTTTTCTCCGTGCAGGCAGATAAGTAGATAGAGACAGAGATAGAGAGAGAAAGAAACAGAGAGAAGACATATCGGCAGAGAGAAAGAAAGAAAAAGTGAGACAGAATGATAACGATAGAGAAAGAAAGTAAGAGACAAAGAGGCGGTGGTAGAGTCAGGCGGAGTTACACACAAAACGGCCGGAGGAGAAGAAGAAAACAGCCACCGTCGACGTTTTACTCACAGCAGATGCACCCTTGTCGCGGGTGGCGCAATTCGCAAGACACGATGCTGCCGCCGAATGACGCACCTTGTACGTCACACCGACGCCGGCGTCGCTTTCCGCGTCTGAGTCGCCCTGCTAAAACGACAAGCAATTTCTACCCTTATTAATGATAGCGCTTCGCCAATACCGAGGAGCGATTTTCGCACTGGCTCCGCGGACTCCGCGCGCGCGCCGCACCTCTCGCGTCTATCACCCCGAGCGCAGTGCATGTTTAGCGAATCATAGATGAGTGGTGGGCACGGTATAATTGCACCGGTGGATGGAGTTGTATCGGTCGGCGAACTATAATTCGATCATCGGCCGCGATCGAAATTACCGCACGAGACAAGCGTGTCGCGAGCGAGTCTAGCACGATGCAAGAGTCTAGCACGATGCAAGAGACGTTCAGAGACGGCCGGTCGACAGGACGGGGAAAGAGCGAGACAACGTGCTATGAAGGAGTCAGTTCGTCAAGATGCAAAACGCTCGCCTCGGTCCCGCGAATTAGAAAGAAAAAAAAAGAGAATAAAACTTACGAGCGCGCCGAGGATCGGGCCGAGGAATGACAAAGAGAAAGATAATGGGCTGGTTGAACGAGAGGAGGACGAGAAACTAAGAGAGAAAGAGAGAGCGAGAGCACAACCATGCGCGCTACTCACAGCCGCCATTCAAAGATCTTTTCCTGTTCTTATGAGAGAGTATACAGACAAGTAAGTGAACAAACTACTCTGGCTAGCTCACTCGCACTCGCTGCTGCTGACGAGGTGAGAAATCGTGCTTACGTGCGAGGAATCGGCCACCGTGGTGTCCTGCGTCCTGTATATGCCGATCGGGATCTCGCAGGTGGTCGAGCAAAGCTTTTGGTACAGCCTGCCGTATGTCCTTATCCACATGTCGTCCTTCGTTATGCGCATCTGCGATCATCGTCGTCGTGGATTAGATTTCTTTCTTTTCTTCTCCTGCTTCTTTTTTCGTTACGACTAGATCATTATTTATTACAACAAGACAACTTTCAACTATTACAAGTTGATACCTTCAAATAGTTTTTTTATTACAACTAGATAGTTTTTAATTAAACAGTTATTTATTATAACTGGATAGCTTTCAAATATTTGTTTATTACAACTGGATAGTTTTCGATTAGATAGTTGTTTGTTACAACTGGATAGTTCCTAACTATTTAGTTTATTGCAACCGGATAATTTTCAATTGGATAGTCTCCGATTATTAGCGGGATTGATTTAAAAAGCGAGACCGCTTACCGACGTGAGAAATCCGGATCCCGGCGCTTGGTCCACTCCCAGTAACAGCCTGACGAACGTTATCACGTAATCTTTGACGAAGGCCTGATAAAGCAGAGTATCCAGCATCGAGGCGCTGAAGACGCTACCGGCGGCGAACGGCAGTCGGAACATGTACGATATGTGGGATCCTCTTTCCTTTTCCCTCTGCGAACAGTACACGGTTAACGCATAAACGCATCGTGGTGCACAGATTTCGGCCGACAAGAGTGATAGTTAACGAGTAATGAGACTTGTATCGATGTACCCGTAGCTTACGGCTGAAACGGTCGACGGCGTTTCGAGCATTTTGCGATGCTACAATGGTTTGTCTACACGCATTATCGCGATCGTCGACCGACATCGATCGACTCGCTTTGTTTAGTTCTGCCCATGGTGTGGATTGCATTCACCGATTTTCGCTCGAACCGCACAGCCCGTTGTTCCCAGCTCTAAGCCACAGATGTGATTGCGTGATTTATAGAACAATTTGTCCATCCAGTTAATTACTTTATGTGAGAAAGAGAGAGAGAGAGAGAGAGAGAAGCAAATCCACGAATGATTGTTATGTACAATGCAACTTTGGAACTAGCACATCCGTCACATTTAGCATAGCACTAAAAAATCGAGATTCAGAAATCGTGGGAGAGTTACCGAATGTGATAGCAGAGATCAGCATAACGTGTCATGCGGCAGATACGACACACGAAAAGAAATATACGCTTGCATAAGGTGAGAAAGTAAAGAAAACTTATGCTATATCGTGATACTCCACTCAGGAGGACCATCTAATCTACGTAAGCATAAGGCATCGATTTCAAGGCATGAGTCACCATGCTAGCCGCGCGATCAAAGATCAAGGAACTCTGAAGAGAAAACAATTGTCGCATAAGTTCACCATTACTATATATAGGAATATGTGTATGTATCGAGACAAAGTGGAATTTATGTACATTGTGTATGAGTGTGTCTAACCAGATCAGAATTAAAGTCCCTCAGTAAAAGTTTGGCCATCTCGGCCACTTCTTACCAATTGATTTAGTTCCTTTTGATAAAAAATGACAGAACTCAGGATTGTCAGAAAAAGGAACCATTTGTAATTAAATGGCGTTCTAAGATAAGAGGTAAATAATAATAAAGTAATAAAAAAAATTGATTTCTAAGAAATTAAACATTTATTTTTATAAATAATACTATATATATATAAAGAGAGAGAGTTGGGAGTAACGCGTTACTCTTGACTTTTTATTACACTAACGCATTATCGTCGTTATTAAATCATTTAAATCATATTGGAAAAAATAAACGGCGTTACAAGTAACGAATAATTTTCTCTCTTTCTCTCTCTCTCTCTCTCTCTCTTCCCAACCTCGTATATATATATATATATAATTCATGTGTACGAATATGTGTATGTGCGTGCGTACATGCGTGCGTGCGCGCGCGCGCGCACGCGTGTGTGTGTATTATATATCTTTAGAAAAATATGTCTAAATTCAATATATTGTACACAGTAACAAATTTTGTGTTGAAACGGTCCACTGAAATTTTGTATTATTTTAACATGGTAAATGCATTAATTTAACATTATATTTGTGTACTTATTGATACATTCCTCATGTTAAAGTAGCTCAAAATTTCAGTGAGCCGTTTTAAACAAAAAATGTTTTATTACGTAAACACTCTTCATAGATAAAGAGAGTCTATTGACGAACCGGATGTCATTTCTAATCAAAAAGTCGAAGGTGGCCAGGCTCTTACTTAAAGGATTCTAATTAGAATCATCGTGACCCATGCATCGAGATTTACTTAAGCGACTACTACCTCTACTAGATGGTTCTTAAAGAGTCATCAGTGTTTTCCACGTTCTCGTCGCTCTCGCGATGGGCGTACTCGCGCGGCCGTTCAACTCGCGAGCGTTCGATTCGCGCCCGTTAATTCGTGCTCATCGTGGCGATTATTGCCGCCCGGCTGTTTTCTAATCCGATCCTGAGGACCCGTTATTCTGCCGGGGAATGAGAATTCATCTCGTCGGGTGGTACGCAATAGAGCCCAGCGTCGGGAGGCCGACGAGAGAACATAACGAGACGCGTAATGCGATTACGTCGCCACGGGCGTTCATTCGCCTCTCTTCGGGCTTCTATTAAAAAGAATTTGTCTCGGTTTTCTCATCGCGCGCGATATCTCTCGATATCACGGCTCAATGTGAAACAAAGTGACGCCACGCGAAGGCGTCGACCAAGTTGACAAGCCACGCAATGAGAGCAGCAACAACGGCGGCGGCAACACGACAAAAGCAGCACTTAGAGCAAAGTGGTTTCCGCGCGGAGCGACTTTACTCTCGTAATTTCTTTCCGCTTGCTCCCAACGACGACGACGGCGGCGAGACTTTACGAGATCGGCGATCGCACGGAGTCTCGGGACGCGTATCTCCTGAGTCCCTGCCGTAACCGCGAGTGTTACATCCGTTCGAAATTAGATTCGTATAAAAGCCGCGTCGAAAAATGTATATACATGTTCGGCGCGCAAGGTGAAGTGTGAATACAGAGGGGAAGGAGATAGTATTCCCTCGAGCTCGCGTCGTTTCTCCCATTATCGCCGATTGTTGTTTGCCGATCGCGAATTTAATACGCTCATACGATGAGGAGGAAGAGAAAAAGGAGGAAAAGGAGGAGGAGGAGGAGAAAGATCCTGTGATTGATGAGACGTATTTTTGAGTCGTCGAGTGGCTCGGGACTCGACGAGCGGCTAAGTCGCGGCACGAGAGCGACAACAACGTCGGAGATGTTTGGTAGTTAATCGATCAATCAATTCAACAATCAGTCAATCCATTATCAATCAGAGAGGTCAGAGAGTGATATCGTGTTACCGGGGAGCCCATCGGAGGCTCATCGGAGTAGTTGTCATCGGTAGTAGCACTGAGGAGTACCTTTTCCATTTTGCTGAGATGCAGTGCATACTTGTCGTGCGCCCGGAACTGCATGAAGCGCATGTTGCTCGACTGGGACAGCTCCGTGATGCTCTTTATGCTCGGGAAGAATCTGTTCCGAGAATAAATGATTTTATTCTCTCGTTCGCTTCTCTCGGCGAATCGAGAAATTCGAGAGGTGAAGCACGGCGGACGTCAACGCGTCATCAACGTGGAGATCGCACGTATTTAGCCGGGATTCAACCATAGTGGAAACTGAACCTCGCGTGGGTGTCTAAGAGGTAGTAAATTTGGGTCTAAGGTCGCTGTTAGCTAGTAACGCAACACTCACTTCTCTCGGTGGTTGGATAGTGGATAATGGCTAGATAAATAAGTTAGTTGACGGTTAAAAAAAATTACAATTACGAGAGGGAAATCTTAATTAGTTACCAAGCAGTATTATAATGCTCACTTGAGATTTTAGATTAACCCTTTCTTAAGATTCCTATGAAATAATATACCTCAACCTTATGTACCTTCAACTTTAATATGCCACCTCATTTTTAAATGTGACACATATATTATAGGTAGATATATATATATATATATACAGCTGCTATATATTATGCATAAATATATAGTAGCTAGATCATACATTTTGAATAGACAGTGCCATCTGTTCTATCATATTTGATATGTAATGGCTAGACAATGGCTAAACCACAAAAGATAGACCGATCAATAAGAACCTATCGCGGCAGCAGCTGTATACACAGAAAAATATATAATGCATTCAAGTAAATTTTGTTATTTATTTATTTATTTATTTATTCGTGGGATAATATCCCCTTTTTTATAGAAAAAATTTTGCTTCACTTATTTCATAAGTTTATATCCGAAAATATATCGTAAGTTCATTATAAGCATCCAATTTATTCAAAATATATTCTGAATCCTAATAGGTTTAATATATCAATTAAGTATATTAATTTTTAAAACACTAGAACTAAAATTTCGGTTTACTCATTCAAATTAACCGAATGTAACTTGTCTTCGATAAAGTTTATAATATTTTTGAAAAGCGAAAAGAATTTTTCTTCTGTATAAATGATAATAAACATTTTTCTTATACTTGTGATAGGTGTATTTTAATATTATTATTAAAAAAATATCTTTGTTCAAGATAACTATTACTCTTAAAAGAAGAATAATAAACTGAATAATAGCTTTTTCTCCCAATACAATAATATTTCTCTTTCTGTGTGTCGACATACTATTTAGTTATTTTGGTAGAACATAAGCATATTTAACATGTTATGATGTGCGTGTCGGATTAGTCTGTCGACCAACGCATGCAGTGAATCTATCTTTCCAGTTCTAATCTGCTAGTAATGAACTAATAACGAGCTAGAAAATTTCATCTAGCCTGTACTAACTACCTAAGTTTCGGATTCCCCGGGTTCACAAGTGGATAATCGATTCGATATTGACGATTGATTTTTTGGGCTATTCGATTTAATGACCACTACATTTGTTATTGATGTAAAAGAGAATCAACGCTGCGACAGATCTATGTGATATTTCGTTAATATCATTTCAATATATAGTCAATATCTAGCTATTTATGTAGAAGAGATATAGATAGGTGTTGACCGATTATTGACGATCTAGTCGGTACTTAGCCAGTATCATATCCAAGTCGAATCGTTATATTCAACTTGATATGGACATGACATAAATTGGATAACGACTAGCTTAACATCTAAATAATATCTTCTAGATAGCGCGATGAAGTCTTATAAATATCAAATCGAACATTGATTTTCACACGACGTAGACTTGACTTCAACCGTACTTTTCATCGACTAAATACATTTCTGCTTTGGGAAGAAAGACGCGGGGTGATCGCATGTTTCAGAGCGTGCTTTAGACGAAATACCAAGGCGGACGTCAGCGCGAAGATCGCGTGCGCGCGCACGAGGTGATGGCGAATTTCCGAGTGCGCTTCAGGAAAAATGTCAACGCGAATGTCTCTCGTGACGAGAAAACTCGGAAGCTCGCCGTGAACCACTGCGACACGCCTTTCGCCGGATGACTCCCCGGCGGGGAGGCGATAAGTGCGGAAGAAAACTCACTTGAACATAGTCTGCACTGCGACGATCGTGTTGCAATCAGCCAGCGTGTCCTCTTCGGCGGAATTGTTGAGCTCCTTGTTTACGACCACGACGTTCTCGGCCAAAGTGATGCCGGCCCGCAGAAGGTCGTCCAGGCAGTCGATGGAGCCGCGCATCCAGTAGACCAGCGGAAAGTAGGACACCGCGTCGAGAAACGCGATTTCCGGTTTCCTCTCCAGCAAGAGGATGATCGGATTCAGCGACGTTTTCGACCTGGCAAACGGCCCCGCTCGTTAATTGCCCGTCAACTCCGCTCGCGTCGCTTGTCGAGCAACGACTAGCTCTTAACCATTTTAACCCTTAGCGCTTGGTACGGTCGCGGAAACGAAAGGATTCTCGCGCACATGCGTGCGTGAACTACGCCGAACGATATTGTTTAAGAGCATCGAAAATGGATACGATAACTACCTAAAATGCGCCCTCAACGGTATTATAAAGTTGTAAATCCCGTTACTGGCGTAATCCGCCGCCAGTATGATGGTCTTGTTCTGCCAATTGTATTCCTTGGCGTTCCTATAGGTGCAATGCTGGCATACCTGGTGAAAAAAACGATCGAGAGAATCGTGAGTGACGGTAAGAAGAAAATTTTTTGAGCTTTTGGATTTTTTCCAAGTTTTTTTTTCCTTTCTCTCTCTCTTCTTTTACTCGTATTATATATTTTGACAAAAAAATCGTCCACCAGATATACCTGAGCCAGCTGAAGGCAACAGAGCGGCTTTTTTTCCTTGAGGAGGTAGCACAAGGTCGGCGAGACTCCGATGAAGGGCGAAACCGGCGGGAATCCCTTGACGATCCTGCAACATTGTCGAAACTCTATTACGCGCCGCGACGCCTCTGCGACGACGATACCTAAATTCCGTCGACGTGTTTCTTATTAACGGACGTCGCTTGGGAGGGCGAGGAGCGACTACCCGAGAACGTGTTTTTTCCTCGCTATAGAGTCGATCACGTCGCGTTTTGCATTGACCCTTCGCCACCACGTTTAGTTTTTGCTACTCACTTCGGAGAGACTCGGTAACTGTTTTATATGCCCTTACTTAATTATATATAAATGTACTTATCCGCAGTGTACATATATAATAGCTTTGAGTATGCAAGAGGAAGTAAATTTGACAAATTCGTCGCAAAAATTCGTCGTTATTTTTAAAATAGATAATTTGAGATACAAGAGAGGATAATGTATCGATTTTCCAATCAGAAGTGAAAATTTTTGCATGCTTTGAGAAAAGAATTCTATGCTTATATGTGCAATAATTCAAGACTTAAAATCTGTAGGATCTTAATTCTTGGCTTGGGTCAGTTTGATTCACGAGTGTCAAACTGGATTTACTGGACTGACCACGACCGCACGTGCGGTAATTTTTTTAGAAGACTCGCGAGATGTTAACACAACGGCTCGATTTCAGCTCGAATGTCGCTCGTCGATTTTCTGGAATCTCCGCGAGTCAAAGACGAATGTCACGCGAGAAAAGAAAAGACAGGTGAACAAGTATGAGTGGTTTTACACCGCCTCCCGAAATCCCGTGAGTATCGTCACGTCACGCGAGCCAAGCGGGGTGAAAACCGTGTGTGAAAATAGTGCTTGATATCGCGATAGTGTGTCATGTCTGACCGGAAAACATTTATAACATCCGTGTCGCCGTCGACTGCGATTTATACCTACGATTAATTGCGCTGAAAGTGCTCGGAAGCATCGCGCGAGGAAATTGATGACGCTCGACATACGTGGTCTCGAGCGTCTCGTGGAATTTCGACACTTAGCCTCGATCATTATTAATCCTCGGAGTGGTTAGCACGTCGCCGGCAGACCGCACGGTATCGGTGATTCGTATCGCGAGTGTTACGAGTGCGGTATCATCGGAAAGAGCGCCGCTATTTTCGACGTTATCGTATACGTCACAACACCTTCTCTACTAAGCGAATTTTTCAAGTTCAGCTAAGTGTACCGCTCTCTACGTACGTGAATTATATATCGTTGTGATCAAGTGTAAAGCTAAGATCAAGAGAGATGTGTGTACAAACTATATATATATATATATATATATATGTATATATGTATGTATGTATATATATGTATATATTATATATGTATATACACTGAGAGAAAAAATATTAAAAAAATAAAAAACATTTATATTTTGTAGGTACTATAATAACATATTTACTTATACTATTGGGAGTACAAATTAGTTCCGTTTTTTGTGGTCAAAAATGCATTTATTTCAGAACAAAATGAATGAACAGATTAATCAAAATATTGTCCATCGTTGGCTACTACTTTTTCCCATCTCTCAGGCAATTTTCGAATTCCATCTCGAAAAAATGTCTCGTCTTTTGAGGCGATCCAAGTTAGGAGCCATTTTTCGATCTCTGCGAAAGAAGTGAACCGGTGACCTGCCAAATCGTGCTGCATCCGTTGGAACAACCAGTAATCAGAAGGAACAATGTTCGGCGAATACGGCAGATGCGGTAAAATATCCCACTTGAGCGTTTCCAAATAATTTTTTACGACTTTTGCGACATGAGACCGAGCGTTATCATGCAGAAGAATAACTTTGTCATGTCTTTGCATCTTTTGAAAACGGATCGAACTAATTTGTACTCCAAATAATATAAATATAATATTATACATAATATACATGTAATATACAAATAAGAAAAAATATATTTTTTTAAATTTGTAGCATTGTATGAGAGCAAATGTTTATTCCATTTAAATAAGAGAACTTGTATTTGAGTAAATATGTTATTAGTACTTAACAAAAAAATTTTTTATCATTTTTCCTCCTCTCGGTGTATATATTCTGCGAAAAATGAACAAGCGAATCAAATTCATCGAGACGTGATAAAAGCGTAAGAAATGAGAAAGGACTCACCCCTTGAAGCTGCTGGACGGAAGTCGTGCGGCAAGACGGCAGTGTACAAGGACGATGCAGGAAGGAAGACATCGAAAACATCCATGGAGGACATATAGGGTGTCAGGCAGGACAGCATCGAGCAGCGATTCAACGGCACCGTCCGGTGCCGTTAGTGAAACAGGCATCGAGAGACATTGAGACAGGACACATCAAACCATCGACTTGCACGATTATACTTAAACGGATCAGACACGGATAAGAAAGATCCGGTGCGTCGGCATGAGATGTTTGCTTTCGCGGAACTCAGATACGTTTGCTCGTACACGTAACACCGCGCAACGTGGTTCTCATGGGTTAGACGGAGAGAAGATAGTGCGAAGTAATATGAAGATACGTAACAGGAAACAAAGAATCTCTATAGACCGGTATCTATCTCCGAGCTAAGTGGGCTCCTACTTCGACGCTATGTTGCTAAATTTTTTCATCTATGTACTCTCTAAATTTCTTCAATTAAAATCTACTCGAAAAGCACAGTGACAGCCGAATCATTCGAAGTCGAGCGAGTCGAGAAGTCGAGAAGTTTTCGCTCATGTAGGATGAATTCTTACTTTCCGAATTGCGGAGTGAATATTTTTATTCGAAAAAGAAGTATTTGACGTACTTAATGATAATAATAATAATAACTTTATTGATTTAAGAACGCAGAAAAGAGATAAAGTGAGATACAAAAATAATAAATAAAGATCAAAAAATGAACCAATAAGACATCAACAATGTAGCTAGTATTACTGTCCTAACAATGAAAGTTATAATTATGAAAAACATGAAAATATAAAAGGAAAAGAGAAAGAGAAACACGAACATTAACGATCGGAAACAATGCTATCAGCAAGGATTCTCGGTCTTTACTCAATTTTCTATACAGTAGAAAATTTCGTGGTAAAACGGTCCACTGAAATTTTGTGTTTAACATAAGGAAAATATGTGTTAAAAAATACATATTCACCCTGTGAATATATGTTAACATATGTTGACGAGGTGAATATGTTAATATATTATATATTTGCATACTTTTCAACACACAGGTGACTATGTTAATATATTATATATTTGCATACTTTTCCCATGTTAAAATAACACATGATTTCAGTAGACCGTTTTTAACACAAAATTTTTTATTGTGTAATTTCACCGTCTTACAGAAACAAATTCACTAATTACTTGAAATATTCACTCGAGTGGATAAAGAATCCACTCTAAGTTCGAATCAAAACATTCACTAGTATGAATTAAGCGTTTACGAATTAAGAATCTCACTTGAAGTTTCATGTAAAGTATTCACTTTTGTGATTTCGAGTGACAGCATCTCCGCTTCGAGTGAACTTTCACTCGCCTCGAGTCGGATTTCAGCCGAAGAAATCTCGGGAGTAAAGACATCAGTGAATGAGCACGTAGTGCGTATGTTGCTATACTATATACGAGCACAACACTAGCATCAGTTGGATCTAATCGAGTGAAACACGTCGAAAGGATGGGCCGTAGTACGTTCACCGGCTTTCATTCTAATATTCCCGAGACTTCTGCGCGCGACAATTCCGCGAGCGGAATTGGCGAACAGACTCATTAGCGTCGTCGCGGTAATTGCATGTGGGACCGCTCGCATATTTCGCTCTGGCGCACGGCTGACGCCGAAAGGTTCTTGAATACGACTAATACGCTGTCCTACCGATGAGACAATGACGGCATTGAGAGCATCTAAGATAAGAGATAAAAGTGCATCGAGCCGGAGCGTGCACGGTGCATACTCGCGTATCGTCACGGAGCGAAGGTACCCGCGTAATCGTCCTCTCTCTTTCTCTCTCTCTTCCTCTCTTCTGGCGGTTAGAAGATGGACGATACGATCATGGTGGCCTCTTGACGCGTCCGCGTTTTAGTATTAACGAGGTCATTAAATTAAAAGCGCGCCAACCCGGTACGACCGTATCGTCTTTCTCCTCAGGAGGACACGGGTAACTCCGCGCCCAACGTGGCAGGCTCTCTCAGCGAGATTTTATAGTAAGGTAAGACAGAATTCAGCACTGACAGATGCAGTTTCGAAAGTAGAGAAAATTTGTATCATGCCGTTATTTTGAGCGCTATTTTAACGAGCATTTTCCCTCTTCCCGAGAGTTCGGAAGAAAGCGTAGCGAGCTACTCCGTATATTAACGGAGTGTCACGTTTCACGCACACTCGTCATTAATTGCGCGATGAAAGTGCGTGAAAAGAGATACCACGCAAAAAATCGGAGTAATCGAGTAAAAGGATCGTGAAAAATGGCTCGCTCAAAAAGTCACTTTGAACACTTTGACTATCAGATTTGATGCGTAACGATCCATCGGAAAGTACGAGATTGCCAAATTCTCGATTTTCCATTTTTTTGTTGACCACAACGTGAATATCATGAATTGATCGTACAACATGACGCGTGTAAATGAAGAAGAAAACGAGCGAGGTCGACGTATATCAACATCAAGATTCCCTTTCACTAGTCTTCTTCGGACACTTTTTTCGTCTCATTGCGCAAATATAAAATATATAGATAAAATACATACAGTATGCATATATAAGAGATATAAAATATGTATACGTAATGCACATTAACAATTCGATGCACAAGACCGTGTCATGCAGGTGCACGAGATAGAGTGCGAGGTCGTTTCCTCCTCAGAGGATCTTATGATATAGTGCTATATATAAAGTCTATATATATATTCATAACAGATATTAAACAGATCAGAAGAAGAGAAAGGAGGAGACAGATTCCCGCTAATGAATAATTTTCTCTACTCGACTGACGGTCTCTCTAATAAACCTCAACGACCTTTTTTCTCTGTACTGCTATAATCGTCGAGGATCGACGTCGTGATATCCCCACGGGATCCTTGGACGTGATGTGTCACGTCAATGGGTGGCGAGGAAAAAAAAATAGAAGAAAAAACGACAAAACATACTTACGCGATCTTCTCGCTGGGCGATCGCCAGGGAACGTCGTCGTCCATCTCATCTTCCGACTCGTCGCCCTCGTGGTCCAAAGACTCTTGACCGGGCAGGTGCAAGGTCGAGCTAGTTAACATGTCCGGTACCGGTAAAATACTCGGTCTTCTGCTCCCTGAAACGTCACAATCGAAAGTAGCTGTTAGATGAAGAAGAAGAAGTGTTTGAAAACTACTTTACACACGCAGCGAAAGTGTGTCAATTGCGCGAGGACGCCATTCTCAACGAAATTATGTCACGTAGATGGTGTCCTTTAAACTCTACGCGCGCGCGGTGACCTTTAAACAGATTCTAGCCTCGTCGTTAAGTTAAATCTGCCGTCGGTGAGCTCGTGCTTAAGCTTAGTCTTATTTCGCGGAAAACTAAAATAAAATTTCTCCCGCTCGTTTAATGATGATCTGCGAACAGTAGAACGCTCTTCATTTTTCTCTTTTCATTCACGATAACGAAGAAGAGGAACGAGTACGAAAGTACGGAGGGAATCATTGTCGGTACTCGTATCGGAAATGTATCTGGCGATGGGGCTATCGGTATAACGACTGACCTCTCCTTTGAGTCAGAATTTCCGGGCTAAGCAGATTGGGATTCGGGTCGAGAGACCGTGGCACATCGAGGTGATTTCCGGTGATTGGCGTTTGCGGCGTCGATCCTCCCTCTTTCAGACACTGCCTCGAGTCCCCGAACCCTCCGGGATCGAGATAAGTCGCTGCAACATGTAAAGCCGAGCGCGATGAGTGACTCCGATAATACAACCCGCGTGATACTCGGCCGCTCTACAAAACTGCCAATCGTCGAGTGGAGAGAGAATGCCACCGCACTCTATAAGCGAAGAAGAGAATCAAGAAAGCGCCCGCGTATACGAAAGAGAACGACACCGTCGTTGAAACGAAATTCGTCACATGTCGTCCGCGACGAGAAAGCAAACCCTTCGGCAGAAAAATGTCCCACGCGTAGAGGAAACAAAGAAAATGTGATATGCAAGTCCTGGTCTACAGTAGTGTTTTAACCTTTCTTATTTGGAACCTTTCGTTTAATAGGTGATTGTTAGGAATTTCTTTTGAAGAAACTATAAGGGTTACAATTCTGAAGTTTTGCATAAATATGTATCTATGTTTTAACTATATATAGTAATGTCTACACACTATTATATTCAATATTAATGAAGTTATAAATAATTTTGTTAGCGCTAAATGCAAAATATTGGTTGATACGATTCCGGACGTTATAGACTTCTAAAACCAAAACGGCAAAAAATTATTAAACTATAAACTTGTGATTATCGTGCCGATCACGATGAAATCAATATCTTCAATATTTCGACTTTTAAGGGTTTTCAAAACTGAAAAAGAACTGGCCGAAAGTCGATTTTTCTCTTTTAAGTCGTGCCTTTTTGTTAAAAATCAGTTTCAACTTCCCATCATGGTAGGAACAATAATCATAAGTTTATAGTTTAATTTTTTGTTGTTTTGGTTTCAGAAATCTACATTTAGAATCGTGTCAACCATGCAAATAACATTTTGGTTCAGCATTATATAAAATTATTTATGTCTTTTTTAATACTGAATACAATAATGTGTAAAAATTATTTGTATATACTTAAAACGTAGATAAATATTCATACAAATTTTCAAAATTGTATGATATAGTTTTTCCAGAAAATATTCATAAAGGTCGCCTACAAAACGATGTTTCAAGCCAGAATACCCTCTCGAGCCTTAAAAAATTGACCAATTATAGTCAATTCTCCTCGCATTCTACTGTGGTTGGTCAATTTCTTGCAGCTTATAGCTTAAAACATCTATTGTAAACCAGGACTAACATATGACTTCGGGAACATTCTGCGGTATACATATCCTTTCTCTCTTTCTCCTTCGTTTCTACTCGTTTGTATCCTTAGACGTGGCCATTTCGCAGGTTATCGTTCAATCCAGATCAGTTCGCGTTTACGAGATCTACCGTGCACACACACACACACACACACACACACACACACACGGTGGGTTAGTTCAAATGCCAGACATGGATCCGCAATGAAGCGAGTGAGCAAGGGACAATATTTTACGGCATAGACTACAGCGGTTTCCTATTCAGAAGTCGCGCTTATCGAGAGTTGTTGATGGCGAACGCTGAATAGCGGACAAACAGTGGCGCGTGGATTACACGTAAAGCGAACGTGCAAGCGTAAACCGCACACAGAGAGACAGAGAAAGAGAGAGAGATATCGCCGCGTCGGAAAAGACACGCGAGTGAAAAGGAAGGAACGGCCGGGCGTTTCGGACGTTTTATCGTTAGTCAACACACTGCGTGTATGGATTTAATCGTGCATGCGATTCAACGCGCGTTATAGTCCCTCGGTCTTCTACGTAATTTCACTTCACGATAGAACGTTATGTTGTAGGGCGAGCCTTATACGACGACGACAATGACGACAATGACGACGCAGAAAGTCGCCAACCGAAAGAGAGAGAGAGAGAGAGAGAGGAAACTGACAAACTACACGCGAATTCGGGAATCACGGGTTCAGAAAACACGGCCGTTTCTCCTTTTCCCGAAAGCGATGCTCAATGTCCCATCAATTATTCCGCCTCGGCTCTACATCCACAGCGCGAAAGCGAGCGTGTTTCGTGTGAGTGTACGAATGACTGACTGCGATGAGATTCGAGCTTCTATCGGAGCGTCAAAGAAGACTGCCTAAGCGGATGTTTCATTGTACTACGATAGACCTACTAATACAACCATCAAGTATGCGAGAAAATGTAAATCCAATTAAATAAAGATTTCAAAGCGCTTTGAACTACGATCGCGATCAGATACGCTCGTCTCGAATCGTCATCTCTTTGTACCTTTGGTAATTAGCCAAGATCGAAGAAGAAGAAGAGAAACAGAAAGAAAAGAAAACTATGAGAAATGTAATAGAAGAAGTAGTAGAAGCAGCGTTGCGCATGCGACACTCACGGTGGACATCGGATGCGAGTAAGTTGTGGTGTTGGATTGGTGTGGGCGTGCTAGGAAGGACCTGCAAAATAACCTGCGGCGGCAACGGGGCCCTGTGACCTTGCGGACCGTTTTGCGAGCGGTCCTGCCCACGGGGCCCCGTGCAGGTCTCCTGCCTGCGTAGTGTTTCGATCAGCGCAACGTTACAACTGTTGGAAAATCGCTGGTGCGCGTCGGCACCGTTGCTGATTGCTGTACCGTTCCCGTCGCCGCCGCCGACGGTGCAGCTGGTCGATATCGTGGTGGTAGTGGTTGTCGTCGTCGTGGTCACAGCCGACGTCGCCCCCGTGGAGTTCATGGTCGCCGTGGCGGTGCTGGTCGTCGTAGCGCACGCCGCCGGGCCGCCGCCGCTCGCGCACGTCGGGTCCGTCTTCGTCTCGACGATCACCTGCATCCCTTCTCCGATCACGGCGCTCTGATTGTTCGCCACCACGAACGCGGAGTTCTCTTCTTTGGTGATGCTCATGTAGTAGCAGGTGTCGGTCTTCTTCATTATGTGCCGTGGCCCTGCGCACGGGGGAAATTTCACGCCCGCGGAACTTTACGAAACACGTTCGTGCTGCTGCGATTTCGGTCGATAACGGTGGACAGGTATAATCTCGAGAAATCAAAATCCCGGAATCAGAGAAGTGTAAGGGCATCCCAAAAAGTTACAATCTCAATAACTGAATACCGGGACGATCTATCGAAATATTTGGAAATGTTACAACTTTCTGAGACAACTTCATTTTGTTTTCCAGTATTTCGAGAGATTGTCCCGATATTCAGTTTTCGAGATTGACTTTTCGGGAATGTTGACCCACTTTCTGAATTTCGGTACTTCTTTTTTCGGGAATATGCATGTCCACTATTGAAAGTTACTTTATTATACATGGTGAACCGGTAATCATAGTACAAATGGAGAGGGGATTCCTCTTAAAAAAATTAATCGGAAATGTAGAATAAATGTTTTTCACACAAAGCTATATTTTCAAGAAAATCGACTTGAAAAGTGAATCAAATACGCGTGCATTTAACAAAAAGCATCATTGAACGGATCTAGATTGTTTGCATGCAATGTACTTGATATGCTCGTGCGGAAAAGAAAGTTTGATTGAATTTACAAGGTAGTGAACACGAACCAAATGCGTCTTGATTGAAGGAAATAGAATTTTTGATCATAAGAACCGAATTTGGGCTATAAGAACCGGAAATTCTGTTTCCTCCAGACAAAACGCGTTTGGTTCGTTCACTGTCTGATAAATTCATCAAACTTGTTTTTCCCGTAATAGATTTTATTTAATTTTTTTCTTCTGTGCACGCTATAGATTTAGTAGCTTGATATGGTGCATGTTTGCACACATAAAATTATATTAATATATTAAATACTAATTCTCTCTCTTTATACACATAATATATCACACATGATATTGAACGCGATCCTGGAGGATTTGTCGACTCGACACGCGGCGTACACAAGATACCAACTCTGATGGTGAAAAGGATGAGATAACCTCTTTGCTCCCTTTCACTTTACTGCGAGCTAACGAAAAGCCGCGCGGGAAAATGTCAAGAGAGCGTAGAAGCGTGCGCGCGCGCGATTACCAGGATTCAGCAGGATAGTGTCCTCGTAAAATTCCGGAAGCTCCGCCGGCCTGACTGCGACGAGCGCGACCCCGTATTTCCGGTGACTGTGGAAGGACGCGTAGGTGAAGGATTTTCCCTCGTATTCCCCGAAAAAGCGAGAGTCGCCGAGAATTATGTGATATATCTCGTTGCCGGAACATTTACCGTATAGCCGGTGCCACTCTTCTTGCGACTGCTGACCTTCTCTGTGAAAAAGACGCCGCTCTTACAGTATCTCGACTTCGCGCGCGTCTTATCAAATCGTAATTCCGCGTGAACTTTGAAATTTGCACGGCTGTCCCCGTGAGGAATACTCGATAGTCAAACGTGTGGCTGAATTATTTGCCCGTCGGGCGAATACTCGAAATATCGATATCCAATTATTTGCATTAAATATTGCAAAATTACATGCTTGCATTAATTTGCTCTGCATTAAAATTTACATTAATGTTAAACGACCGAAAAACACACGAATGCCGCGCTCGAAGCCCACGCGACTGTACGCGAACGCACGTGGGCTCTCGTAATTAATTCCCTCCTGCAAAATACTCGCGACACATCTCGCTCGGAACTTACTGTCCTCTGGATGTATGCAGCAGCAGAGTGACCAACGTGGATGCGCCTGGACACGTGCAGTTGTTCGCCAAAAGGGCGTACTTGAACTCGTCCTCGCACACCACGTGCTCCGCGAACTTCACGTGGAGCTTGTTCTCCGGACGGAAGATTTGAACGTACTGAGGAACATTGGGCGCGAAATCCTTCACCGCCCAGGACCTGCGAGCAACAAGACGCCCCGTGAGAAATTCAGACACTCCCCTCCCCTTTTGCGTCGCACGTTTTTTTTCTTTTCCTCACACTGAGAGAAAATTATAATTGTCTCCAATGCCAACAATATCCTTTTATTATCTTAACCACAAGCATAATCTAGAAAACTATTTTTCCAGTAAATGTTACTATAGCGTCAATGATAATAATTTTACGTACATGTTGCAACTACTATTTTTTATGGTTAAAATAACAAGATATTTTTGGCACCGAAAATAACTGTAATTTTCTTTCAGTGCAGGCGTTAGTTCAGAATTTCGCGATTAAACCCTCGGGCAGAAATTTAAAACGAGGAGTTGAAAGGTCCTACACAATTTCTCCCCACTTGTATTTAAGCTATGTAAAAGTAAGCCCATTTAGGCCCTAGATAGAAAAGTTACGCTCATATAAATTAAGACCAGATTTGTAAATCTAACTAGCATGCTTAATTAAGCCTTATTTTGATACATTTGACTAGACCATATCTTATTATGTTATCTATTTATAAGAAAATTCAAATGCGGACTTGTAGCCTGTGTGTGTTAAATTTTTTACTTAAATACTACTTTTGAGAACCAAAATTAGTTGATTTTAGAACCTACTTTTTACTACTTTTTAGAGCCAAAATTAGTTGACAATTAAAGTTAGTTGATTTGGTGTTATTTCAATCTTGTTATAGTAGATTTCGCTTAAGTCTCTCTTTAGGACTTTACTTTAAAGTATTAGGTACCGGAAAAAGTTCGTGCGGATTCTTAGATCAAAATTGAAACGTTCTGAACTTTTTTAAAAAGTAGTTTTATTTGACGAAGGAGTCACTATTGATTTCGATGATCCTTTTCCACGTCTGCACACCTATTTTGTAGGTTTGAACGCACAAATCCACGCAGTTCATCATCTTGACTAACAGATGGACGCGAACAGATGGATCCCGAACGCGGCTCATCTTCTAGCGATTCATTACCTCCCTTAACGTCGCTTAAACCATTTTTGCGCTGTCCTTTCGCTGAGAGTGCTTTCATCCCACACACGCTACAAATGCGTTTTGCTGCTGTATTTTCAAGTTTAAATTCATAAAGCAAGAAAGCAAGAGTTTTTAACTTTTCGCTATCTATCTTTAACCTCAATAAACAACGGAATGTTGGAACAATTGAAAGTTGCACATCATGTATACCAACGACATAAATGTAACTTTCTGTTGATACCAATTTCATGCATTACATGTGCGAATTGCTGACTGAAATCCGACTTCAATTTATTGCTAAGAAGGAAATCGCACGAACTTTTCTGGTACCTAATATTTTAAGAATTAGCCCTGATTAGGCCCTATGAGCACATGTCTTGTTAGGGACACCCACGTCAATACCTATTCAGGGCTTATTTACGGAATTTCATTCAGATTTTATTTTTCTTAATCCTATCCAGGCTTAACGAAGACAAGCCTATTTTGCATGCCTACCTAAGGCCACTACAGATTAGGGCACGCCTCGATTATAATTTTGTATCCAGGCCGTCGAACGAAATATCGACGCGTCCAATGCCTCGGATATCACGAATATCGCGATACTTACTTCGCCGCGAAGTTTTGTGCGAGTTCGCGTGCGTATAAGCCTGCGCTTTAGAATTCAACTGCGGAGAAGTTTAGCGATTAAGATCAACGGGGCAACTTGGCTTCAATACGAACTCCGAAGAAGTAGAACTTAAATGAAAGAAGTCTGGGATGCGCGCGAAGTGTATGTAATAAACGTCGACGTAGAAAATATCGAGAAACACAGCGTCTGCGCGTTGTCCGCAACGTAAATCGGAAATTCATCGTAGAAGCGAGAACGGGAGAGAGAGAGAGACCGACCTGAGTATCGTGTGCTCGTCGGCGGCGGTCTTGTCGGCATAGTTCCTCGCCGCCAACACGAAGCAGGCCTCCGCCTCGTTCATCCGGGCCCTCGCGAGATCGCCGTCCTTCAGGCACGAGCCCTGTATGTAGATCACCCTCTGTGCCCAGATCGGCACTTGCAGGATCATCCGCATCGTCGTGTCGAGCTCCATTGGCGACAACAGCACAACGTAATAATCCTGCTCGTAACAATCGGGCGGTGCTTGATTATCAGGGTCGAGAGATGATGAGGTAAATGTGAACGTAAGCGCGTGCTCAGGGTGTCCCAGAACTCGCGATCTTTTTTATCCTGACGCACAATGATCTAAAATTGATACTTCTTAGCCGAGTCATTTTTTCAAGTTTCATCTCAAGTTGATACAAACGCAGTTTTATAATGTTCTATTGTCAAATAATCGTAAAC
The DNA here is from genome assembly GCF_001313825.1 of Dinoponera quadriceps. NCBI lineage: Eukaryota > Metazoa > Arthropoda > Insecta > Hymenoptera > Formicidae > Dinoponera > Dinoponera quadriceps. The sequence goes on along the minus strand of NW_014554899.1, from coordinate 3,822,995 downwards.
TGTTGTATCGTAAATCGTCATTTATTATTCTTTTATCACTCATCGGTAAATGTGATGATAAAAATATTGCTTACTCCAAGATAACTTTTAGCCATATACGTCACATTGTCACAAAATTGTGCTATTAGATTACACATTATATTACTTTAACTCTAGAACACATCACATTTTCCTGAGACTCGATTTCACCACGCTGGGATGTATTGCTTCCACCTATTTTCGACTACTAATAACTCTTCGAAAAGTGGATATTTTTATTTTTAATTTTTTTAATTTAAACGACAGAATGCCAAAAATGTGTCTGTGTCATTGTAATTACGATTGAAGTTTAAAAAAAAATTACTTTTAAGTAAAGCCTGAATATAAATTTCTTAAATCATAAAAAATATTATTAAAAAAAAATTAGCTTTTCAAAGCCCTATTATGTAAAAGGAACTGTCAATTTTTAAAGATAAGGGATGTAAATTTTCAAAAAAAAATGAGAAACAACGATACGACGTAAAGCGTCCAATATCGCACATGTGTAACACGGTTACCCTTGTCAAGATTATCCTTGTATTTACTAAACGGTAAATGGAATTACGCAATATGGAGAGTCATAAAAGGAAAACAGAAGTTTTTTTTCCTCTCCAATACCAATCCTTTACATTTCACGATATAAAAACGGCGGGCATTTCGATAATAGCATGGGTGTAGTACGCCCAAGCGTGGTGTTCTAGAGTTAAATAGTAATGATAGTAATATATATATTCAACGCACAAAAGAATATACCACGAAGTAATTTCACATTATATTGCGTTCTTATTTCTGAAAGGAGATAATAACTAGATTTATAGTTAAAATAAGCATAAGCTTACAAGAAAAATGTTTTCTTGCCAATACTTCAGGAAAACTTTTTTGAGAGAAAAAATTTCTGAAAAAACTATAGTTGTGCAATAATCGCCATCGAGTCTCAGCAATCTTAGATTCATTTTACACTCTTCTGCACATTTTGAAAATAACTGACCTTTTTCAGATCTATATAACGAGTCCTGCTGGATTCCGTACGAGGTTTGGGGAAAATCGGAAAATGAAAATATCCGACTGTATGATAAAAAAATCCTTCCCAAAATTATATAAATTCTTTTCCTATTCAAAAATATTGTGAAAGAAAAAATGATGCACCCTTTAGTAGAAGCTGTTCATAAAGTTATTTTGTATTATTTATCTAAAAAGAAGTAAGATAAATATTGAACCGCAAGTAGCTATTTCTCTCCTTTAAAGACATTTTCAATATATAAAAAATAATTTATATCAAATTTTAGAATTTTGGCCAAAAATTTTTACTTTCGGACCACTGTGCGACAAGTACTTTCAGTAATTTGGAATGAATTTCTTCCTCGGCGAAAATATTGAAATATCGACAGTCTCTGAGATACAAGCGATCTCGAAAAAGCGGAGTTTCTTGCGAATTAAACTTCGGGCGACCAAATGAATAACAAAATTATTTTCCTCGATCAAAAATTTTGCCTTATCGGAATTTTAATTCGATGCTCAGTTACAAAGTTACGTCGTGATGAGAATTAAAAAGTCGCCATGAATAATGATTTCCCTTGACATTTTCGCTAAGGAGAAATCATCTCCGAAGTCGCTTCGAGAATCTCTCGGTAAAATTAAGGTCGCGGGTTACGGAACATCCTCTTTACATAGAACGACTGATACATATGATATTCCTTAGGTGGTACACACATATTCTCGAGTTCACACACGTATTCTTTCAATGATTTCGTTTGGATGCCAGTGAGCGCGCGGCAAATGTGGTGCCTAGTTCGTTATATCTTACAAGCGGCCCGTCGACTTCGTCAACTCTCACGGCCTTCGCCTCGATTTCATCTCGCAACATTAAATTCGAGCCCGGTGACATTTCGGAATTAAATGCACCATCCACTTTAACTACCGCGGAATAAGCCGGAAGCTCGACGGGGAGTTTTTACGAGAGGCAGCGAGAGTGCGAAGTCGCGGGTGCGAGGCAAGCGAAATATTCAGCGGAGGTGAATTCGTTCATCGCCTAACCTGCAGCAGGGGGTGGGCGTAAAACTCATTTAGAAAGTCCATGATGGTGTCGGCTTGCAGAGTCGTGCTGCAAACCACCACGTGCTTCTCGCTTTGCGCCCGGTGCGACGAGTACGAGCCGCCCAGCTTCTGCCGTTCCATCCACGTGAAAGCTAATTGTTCGAACTGCAACCGATATGAGAACGCTTATGCAATCGGCTAATGCACCTGCCCGTTGTGTAAATCGTAATGAAACCAATTGGGAGGGAAGAGGAAAGCTAAATCCCCGATAAATAGAGAGAAGGCTCCAATTGAGTTGGCAGGATTAATCGACGAGCAAAATACACGCGTGAAAACGCGAGGGAAGAGCACCTCGAAAAAAAAATATCTCGTAAAGGGAAAGTTATAAAATGGCCATTCTTCCTCAGGAGATGTTCGTAAAATATTCGATTTTCTACCGTTTGCTCAGTCACGTCTGTGAGCGACCGAGGAGGATCCAAGGAGTGATCGAGCCGTCTCGAACTTTGCGAGAGATCACTCAGGAAGATCATTCGCGCGCCAATACCCGCGCGTTTGACTCGCGGACCGTCGATCTTCCTAAGGTTTCATTACTTTATACACAGAAAAAAGTATTAGAGAATCAAATAAACATGATTACCAGTTTTCCAGCGTCTTAAATCAAATGATATTTTTATAAATTTTTTAACAAATGTGTTTTAATAGCTTGTGATAAATATTTGCTTGAACACAGTAATATCTCAATTTATAAATGAATTACTGAATGTAAGTATAAAATGGCTTTAAAAGAATTTAAGAGAGTACTCAACAGAATTATGTATGATACTTATATTCTCCATTGAGAAGATCTAGTAGTTTTAAATTTCGATTTTCCAGTACAGTAAATATTTTCTAAAAATAAATTCTAATATTCTCAATATTATAAATTAAATATTTGTCACAAATGTTTAAACACATACAAATAAATGTAAACTTGTACGAAGGAAATATATTCTATATAGCCAATTATATTTCTATTTTTCATATAAATATTTGCCAAGGAATATCAGAGTAACCATTTTACTTGGATCATATAAATATTACTTGAATAGTAGCACTTCTTTTCAGTGTGTAAATTTTCGATTATACTAATACGATATCTCGATAATACGCGTCATGGCTGCGTCAATTTAACGTATGACGCGCGTGCCGTCGACTACAATTTTACGCGTTTTCACTCGCGAGTATCTAATCGTCCTCGTCAAATTTCGTCAATCGGAAACTAATAGAGCGGAGTCGTCGAAATGTTTCTCTTTCCTTCCTCCTCTCTTTCTCTCCCTTCCTCTCGCCAAGGTATAAGTTTTCACATCGAATTATTTTAAAACGCGTCCGCGCTGTCTCGATGGCCGTGCGCGCGCGCGCGATCCCGTGCCCTCGAAAACGCCGAATTTAATCGAACGCGGAAACGCGGCGAGGAGAACACGATTGGACGCGGGGGAAGAGGGGGGATCAACACATCGTGTTGACCCGCGCGAGTTGGCACGTATATCTCGTGTGCGATTGGCAGGCAATTTGACAGACAAATTACAACAGGTGACGAGGCTTTCCGCTGTTGAGCGCCACTACGCAATCAGTCGACGCCGACGGACAACGAGTAGATGCGAGTTGTCCGTGTCGCGCTTTTGCGCAATTAATAATACTCTTTAGCCAATCGGACTCCTCTTCCCCCGCTCCACTCGTTTCTCTTTTCCCTTTTCCCTCCTGTTGAGCGCTAAACCAATTCGACGATTAATTATCGGCTCAGCGTCGTATATATATATATTTGACTTGTGATTGCTTTATATTCATCGTGCACTCTCGTCGTTCGATTTTTAGAGGAAAACTTCACGTCGCACTGTCCCGCTTCCAGGACTCCCGTTGTTTAGCTGGTGCAGCGCAGAAATATTTAATAAGATACACATAGCGAGCGGAGCGCAGTGCGTAGCGAAAAAATTTTGTAATAATAATCGAAAGCTCTTCCAATGGCAAATCTGACACATGTATCACATAAAGATGCGAGCAGAGAAAAAATCCCCACGCATCGCGTTTTAGCGTTTATGATGAATAACGCAATATCGAGCGAAGTAATTCTCGAATAATACCGTGAACGAGACTTAGACGCGAGGCAACGTAACGCGGAAGGAGGTAGCCCCGGGTAGCGGAAAGTTTTTCTCGGCTGTACAAGCGAGCGATCAATTGCGAAAGAAAAGTTGCTATGCCGTATCCTGGAGGGTACACAAATCTTCGTTAGCAAATCTTCGTTAGCCTCGTACAACCTGCTACTTTTTCTCTTTCTCGGAAAGGCAGCAGTACGTGCGCGCAAATATGTATCCAAGCTGTATGCGGGTACAAGAAACTAATATGGTCAACAGAGCAAACAAATGTCATGTTGACATCAACGATAAAAGAAAAAAAAACAGAGATAGAGATAGATAGATTGATAGATAGAGAGAGAGAGAGAGAATAAGGGAGACCGAGAAAGACGGAGAGAGACTGAGAGAATAGCCAATAAAAAATGCAAAATAATTCGATAATTGACTGTGTTCGATATTCTCGATAAGAAGAGAGAGCTAGATAGATAAATTTATTCAAGCTTGGTGCGCGCAAGGCTCCTTAAGGTATACTATGTAACGAACTTATATATATTATACAGGGTGATATCGAAAAAGGTGGCCAAACTTTGATGTCGTATTTCATTCTTCTTAAGGATGAAAAAAGGTCATATAAACATGAATTCGAAAACTTTTCCTTTCCGAGATATAAACACTTTTGATTATGATTAAGTATTGGAATGGAATATAGAAATGTTTAAAGCTTGTTTAAAAAAATTGCTGGAGATTTCCTTCTGCAACAATACACGCTTCACATCGACGTTGTAAAGATTATCGACGACGTTCAAAAATTCCTAGTGTATTCCGAATTTTGTCACATGCGGCAATAATCCGGTTTATGAGTGTCTCCAGACTATCAATGGTATTATTATCATAGATTAAACTTTTAAGATGTCTCCATAAATAAAGATCTAAAGAAGTTAAGTCAGGGGAGCGTGCAGGCCAAGCAATTGGTCGTCCTCTGCCAATCCTCCGATTGATGTAATTGTTATTAAGATATATTCTAGCAGTTTATCTAAAATGAGCCGAAGCTCCATGATGCATAAATTACATTCAAGTGCGTGTTACCAATGGTACATCTCGTAATAATGTAGAATGTTCAGTTTCCAAAAATTATGTATAATTTCTACTGTTGAGTGGAAATGGAAGAAAAACTGATCCAATAAGCAAGTCTCCAATAATTCCTGTCCACAACACGTTGCATGAAAATTTATATTGGTATCGGGATTGATTAACAGCATGCGAATTTTCATACATCCACACGTGTGATTGTGAAAATTTATAATAACGCTAATAGCATTTCGTAAATTTTGCCCCATCTGTAAAAAGTACAGATACTTCGAAATATAGTGTAGTAATATACTGTTGCAAGTACCATTGACAAAGGATTACTCGTGGTTGAAAATCCACTGGTAGAAGTTCTTGTACTTGCTGTATATGATAAGGATATAACAGATTGTCTCGCAAAATTTTCCGTACAGTTTCGTAAGAAACATTTTTTTGCATTTCTAATGCAATATGTCTTGTGCTTAGTTCTACACTTTCTTCGACACGTTTAAGTACTTGGCCTTCAACTCCAGGTGTTCGAACATGTCTGTTTTGTCCTCGGTTCATTGTAGTAGGTGTGAAATGTCCAGTTTCCCTAAGTCGACGATGCACCGAAGCAAATTACTTTTAGCAGGACATCGTCTCTGAGAAAAGGTCTGTCGATAGAGACGTTGAACTTCTCTGGTGTTCCCGTTGCCTCATCCATACGTAAAATGAATGTCCACTGTCCACTCGATATTAGAATAACTCATCCTGATAACACTATCTTAACTGCGAAACGTTTAGATACAAAATGATTTGCTACGATATACGTTGTCGACAAAAGTGTTTATATTTCGACGATGCAAGAAGCGTGTAAACTAAGCTTCAAACATTCCTACAATATTCTATCATAGACAATAAAGTGTTTATATCTCGGAAAGGAAGAGTTTCCGGACCTGTGTTTATGTGACCTATTTTCATCCTTAGGAAAAATAAAATACAGTACCGAAGTTTGGCCACCTTTTTCGGAGTCACTCAGTATATAAATCCAGTTACTATCAAATATTAATGTATTCTCATTAGTTGTAACAATACCGTTTAGAAAATAGACAAAAATTTGATAAAGTTTTATTCAGAAGTACTTCTAAAGCAAAACTGCCCATTTCATGATCAGCAAACTTGCTTATTAATTAATTGAACAGTTTTGTTCCTTCTTTTTACAATCGCGCACGAATGCAAACGTACTACTTGATCTTCTTCCGACGAGTATTCTCTCAGCCGATTACGCAAGAAATAAAAGTGTTATATGCTCTGCGGCCGGACGGAATAATAAATATCTATAATGGTGAGGCAACCGTGCCGCCGAGCGATATGAGCGGCAGGCAAGACGAGGCCCGTTTCGATTACATTTACGAGCTTCCCCACGGCGTGACTTGAAAATAACGTCTATAAAAGAACGCGCTGTTACGCAGAACACGGCCGCGAACTGCGTCAAACGAAATGAACACGCGCGCGCGAGTTAAATGCGGCCGCGCTGCACGCATCACCCTTGCGCGAGCTTTCCTCGCGGAACAGCCCGCTCTCTTCGGGGAGTGACGTCGGTGTGTAAATCGATCCGACGCATCGAATCACATTGCGACTCGCACATGATTTGGACGTTGAACTTGAGACATTAACACGTCCGCTAACCAGGATTCACTTGAGGCATCCCGAGTCGAAATTTTAATTCTACGTTAAGTCCACTTGGTCCTATTTAAAGTCTTTATGTGGAAATAACTTCCTATTTGTAGCATCAAGGGAGCATTAATAATGTTCTTTTGGTGTTACAAATGGAATCTAGACCTCTGGGGGAAGTCTTCAAATAAAGGAAACAGAAATATCTTCTCATTTATAATATCAAAGGAAGTATGATACAAGATCTTTGGAAACTTAATGTAGAACCAAGTAAACTTAATATAGAACTGAAATTTCGACTTGGGAAACGGAGTCGGGAGGATATTTCCGGTTTTCTCCACTTGAAAACTTAATGTAGAATTTAAAATTTCCCCCCGGAAAGTCTAAATTTCCTTTGTAACATCAAAGGAATATTATTATTAGTGTTTCTTTAATGCTACAAATGGGAAGTTATTTCCGTTTTCTCCACTTGAAGATTTAATATAGAACTAAGTAGACTCGATGTAGAACCAAAATTACAACTCGGATTGTAGCATCAAAGAAAGAACAAAAGAAGAACTTTGAAGATTAAATAGACTTAATATAAGATTGAAATTTCGGTATTCTTCGCACAGACTATCTCACATTTTTTTACATAATTGTATAAAATATTCTTAGTTTTACGATGTGGATTAGAAAAAAATTGTCCGCCGTCATGCATATATGACGCCTCTCGTGAGAGATCGTTGTCATACACGTTGATAGCGAACATGTTAACAACCCTGAAATTGCATCTTGTCAAATAATACATAGATACACCTTAAAGACACACACAGGTGTATATATGTGCGAATACGCACCTGCGTTGGTAACACTATGAGCGCTACGCAGATCATGATGACCATGTAGAGTTGCGAAGGCCAAATGTCCGGCACGATATCCCCGTAGCCTACCGTAGAGAACGTCACTACGACGTAGTACGTGCTTTGAAACAGGTTCAGGTGTCTGTGCCCCGCTCTCTGGAAGTGCTGGATCCCGCACACGCTGAAACGGAAAATCTAGCGGATTGCCGGACGATCGATCGAAGGATGGCCACGAGGACGGACGACGGAGGCACGTGATTGTAGTTACTTTACATGCGTCCGGCGTAAATCCACGTCGCCTATAATGGCAGCATACGCCGGACTGCGGCTAACGTAAATTCGCACTTCCTATAGTCGCTATTGCAGGCGATGCTGCCCTGCATTAAATCGTCGCAAGCCGTCGAGGATCGAGGAAGTTTCACAGTCGTTTTTCCAAGAGAAAGAGAGAGAGGAGGGGTTTTACGTACGTATGAACTCCCACCCTGTAATGGCCTCGAGACGATCTCTTCTTGTCGCTCGGAGTTCTACGAGGACAACTATATCATTACATCGCTCGAACACGAATATCTCGCGATTTCTGTAGATTACGTTCTACCGTTGTTTCACATTACTTCATCGTGGTGTTCGTACATCGCGTCGACCATTTTTCTTCCTTCGGATCGATCAGCAACGCGTCTTGCAATGACTATGCGTCTCGCGGAAATCAATCGCAATTAACGCGAACGAACTTTTGTGCCGGTTTAATCAGCTCAAGACCTCCAATCTTGATCCGAGCGGACGAATTCACCAAGTTATGCCGAGGAGAAGCCTCTCACTCCTCCACCCTTTTTCTCTGTTTCTCTCGTCGTTTCTCTTTCCCCCTATCTCGTCGTAATTTTTCATTCGGACGCCTCTCCCCGCCCGTAACGAAACGAATGCACAATTAACCCGGCCCGATTCGGGGCAGGGCAAGATAAAGCGACACCCTCCGCGGCCGAATTGATGTAACGGCGCAAGAAAGGGAAGAGATTGAACCCCGCGTTGAGAAAACCACCGGCCGAGTATAACGGGCGGCATTTATAAACGGCCGGCATATCCATTATGCATGCGGCGGCCCCGTTTCTATATCTATATCGACGGTGTATATTTGTGCACCTTGTTCATTTTTCCTCCCTCCCACTGCGCCATCGCAACATCGTGCTTCCGTCCCGACATGTCGTGACAGTCGAACGTGCCCCATCGCGTGTTAATTAACAATATAACCGAATCGATCACGTTTAATTTATTCAAATCGATAATACATGGTTCTCCGCCCCTCCCCCTCCCCGTCGATCCCGCGATATAAAAATTACACGTTATCAACGCGACGTCGCCGACGTGAACGCTTTGTAATCGTAGCCGGCGAAAGAGAAAATACTCGTTTCGAGCGAGAGCATTCGCGTGGCGTGTCGAGCGATCGCTCGAATAACATTTAAAATATGCGCTTTCGAAAGCTTTCATCATTATGTGACGCGTTCGCCCGCAGGGAAGCGAACGTCTAGAAAAAAAAGGTAAATAAAGAGAGAAAAGGCTGTGTCGAAACGGCTGGGAACCACGGTCGCGCTTTACGGCCCTTCAAAGTCCGCTCGTCAGCGCTCGCCGCGTTTTCGCGAGAGCTAACGGCGAATAATGTAGTCACGCATTTTCGCGAAAATTTTCATTGTTCCGCGGTACAACCCCGGTCATTTGTTAGTGTCGGTTTCGCTAACGAATCTCGCGCGCACGCGCGCGTGTGACGGTTCCAATTCAATTGAGTATTATTATTTCTTCGACGACAAGCGACACGGCCGAGATGGAAAGAGAGAGAGAGAGAGAGAGAGAGAGAGAGAGAGAGTTGAAAATTCTCGAGTAGCTGAAAACTCGGTTTCGCGCGTCGGAATTCTACGGCGAACGAAAGGAAATTCCATGTTCCGTTGCGGAGCCGAGACGTTTCGCAGATGTCTCGGAATTACTCTCTTTAACAAGAAGCAACAAGTGTACAGCAAAGAATACGAGGAAAAACTGAGCGATTTGCATGACAAGAATTCAGAGCTGAATCATTCGGCCAAATTAGACTCGCCGGAGAATGGCAAAGATTACGATGCACAAGTGACGTATTACGTCAAGTAAGTACAGGCGCTATAACAGTATAAACGCCAAAACGGCGAAGAGTGTAACTTGCATCTCATTAAGGATAATGGAATGTAAGTATACAAAGATAACACGGAGCTCTCGCGCGGGGATTACCCAACGCGAGATTTCCAAACAAGATTTTCATCTCTCTGCGTTGTCGGCACCCGACCTTTCGTGTGCACACGAACCCACACACGAACAGCCACGCGGCGGCGGACTTCCCCGCGGAGAAAGACAAATTCTCGATCAGCGCCTGTTATTTATCAAAGCTGAGAAACGAATACAACGAGAAAAAACTGATTTAAGAATGTATCATACATAACTCAAAGTAATGAAACAAATTCTGATAAAATTACTAATCGATCTACATTGCATTTGAAGTGACGCCAAAAGTTTGATGGCAATTCAAAGCCTATATCAAAAGTTATTCCACTCTTTAACCCTCCGTTAATCGCGATATTTTTCATTTATTAACATTTGGATAATAGACCGATTATTAAAGTATGTAAAAAACAGTGAAGAACAAATCGATAAGTATTAGGATGGTATCTATTAGGTATTGCGGCTAACGGGGGGTTAAAAGAGATTAAGGTAAGTGAGTTTAATAATAATTCGATGAAACTTGCACTAAGTAAACACTGAAATATTATTTAACTGCTCCTGCAGTTAAGAAGGGATTGAGATTCGAAAGCTGAGATACTTACAACTAAAATTGACGCTTTTTATACATGTCCCTTAAGATTAGCGTGCCATTTTTATTTCTTTACTATTACTTCAATTTCGATTTTTAATATCTTCTAAACTAAAAATAATTAAAAACTTCAAATTAATATCTGTTATTTAGGTAATGAAATAAATGTACAGGAGTATAAATTTTACTTGATAAATACTACAATTCATGAGCGGGCTCCTTGATGTACTGAAAATACGACACTGATGGGTGACATATCCTGAAAAAAATCTTAGAAAGCTCAAAAGATCTTTCTCTCAGCTTTAGGCTGTGACAGATTCATGTCCGCGCGATACATTTTCATCATCAGGGGAAATTTACCTTTCTAACAAATTTCCCTTTCGGCGCGCCGATTAATTTGTCCTCTTTGGAACCCGCGAGGGGTGGAGGCGTAATTTACGAAAATGCGGCTCTCGCGAAAGTTAGACATACGAAAGTGGCCGGCTGCCTGTACGCCAGCCGGCGGTGATTAGGGCTGCAGACGCGATAGCGCATAGCGTGCAACCGAGACTGCAGCGCGCTTATCGTGCATACCGCGCTTTCGCAGCACGAAAGTCAAGCGACCCGCTTGTCGAGCCGGCTAATAATTAAGCATCTCGAGGAGGATCGCGTGAATAAGCGAATCCCGCGACTCGTTCGGATATAGTATGGATGTCCGTTGACTAAAAAAAGAATGCCAAAACGACACGATACGAAAATACTTCTCCAATCGAACGTTTAAATTCTTTAGGGATTCCCGGCATAGATACGCATGGCCAGTCACAAAAAGGTTGCAGCACTTTTTTTCCGGTGAGTTTCGCAACGTATCCCGTATATCCAATAGGAAACTGTATCTCCTGAGAATTATTGAAAAACAAATTCCCCTATTGGACACGGAATGTGTTCTGAAACTTATAAACAAAAAGTATTGTAATCTTTTTATGGATGATCATGCGTTTGGTCTAATTTTTCTTCTTCAGTTCAAATTAAAAAGTGGTCGATAAAAATATAACGAACAATATGGGGGAGCAAATTCGAAAGAGGGGCAGGTTAGTAAAGCGTTTCATTAATATACTTATTATGAAATAAATAATACGAAAGGAGTCGCGAAATGTTTCTTTCAGAACATAGTCTCCGATTTTCATTAAAATCGGAAAAATGTTACGGTCAACAAAAGGGAAAATGTGATTTGAGAGCAGTTGAGTAAATATCCGAGCGTCTCGAAACTTTTTCTCTCGTAATTGGATAAATCTAAGCGACGTGCAATTGGTTCAAATGAAGTTTTTTTGCAGATGTGTGCGATACACTATTTTGTGTAACAAAAGTAATTTTCACACATTGATAAAATTATATTGAAATCAAAGAAACGGGTAGGTAAGGCAAGTTTGGCAATTAGGCAATTATTGTTAAATGCGAAACGCTGCATATATACAAATATTCCAGCTGGATTTGGCCCATATCAACTAACTATCGGAGATATGCTTTATAACTTATTGTTAATTACATTCTTCAAGCTTCTCTATCAAAGCTAAAACCAATAAATGATATTTACAGTTATCTGCTTTTAAAACATTTGTACTAAACGCATAGTCGATTAATTAATGTAATGAATAGTAAGATTATTATTAATCTCGTTGAAGACTGCATGTTATGATAAGATTATTTATATTAGACAAAGCCTTGTGGGTTATATTTTGGTACAAGAACTGAATTATAATCCCATTGAATATTTTTAATATTCTATTTTATTCTATTATATTAATAGCTTATAAATGAGAAGTTTTCTCTCATATACGATATATTTCACAAATATATATAATATTGAAATAGGATTTTCAAATCTATCTCATAATAATCGAGAGAATATGCATTTTCATCTCATTATTATGTTAGTATATATTTCTTGAATAATTAAAATATAAAATGATCCCTCATTTATTACTAAAGAGTTTTAAACGCATATACATTGTTCAATGTGCACAATCATATTTATTATATATAACGCTAACTTTTTTCCCGTGCTGTTTTCAGATGTATTCCGGTACCAAAGCACGTTCGTACAGATGTTCTACGTTCATATTTAGATTCTTACAAACAAAACTGTGCACATTACAGGACCTTCGTAACGTAAAAACATAGAGGAAGATTGTCGCTAATATCGTTGTTTAGTCAATCTCGACAATTAGTTGTCTGACAAGTTTTAACACCACGCAAGTAATAGAGTGACGCCAGAGGACGTTATATCGACGTCATATTACACACATAACGTCAGAGACGTCATATTGCAATATGACGTCACTCTGCTATTTGGGCAAAATTCTGATAAGTTATCGAACCTGTCACAGTCTCCCTTACTGCGGATAAATATTCACCGCGAAATCTCGCGCAAGAAGCGGGATAATCTCATCACAGGATTGACAGGTGTCGCGTATTTACGTCGCTTCATGATCAAATCCCTTTCCTGTTACGAATTCATTCTCGGCGAGGTTGGACGAAACGTTCGGCCGGTGGCGACGACAATCCTCTCTTTTCGCGGCAGCGCGGTCGTTTCGTCGCGACGCGCGACGCTCTACCCCCTCGTCCTTGTCGCGCGTAACACATCCGTGACAAGGGCGCGAGCGAGCAAGTGCGCCGCTCTAGAATCACACCGTAAATAATAAAGCGGTGCGATCGATGGTGATACCAATCCATCTGCACAAGCCGGCGTGCGATTATTTATTAAAGTCTGTCCCACATATTGCGATCTGGGTCGATCAGTCGTACGTTTCGTCATTTCTCCGCATACCCCCAACACACCGTGGGAAGGACACGGTGTTCGCGGAATTGCAGAATTGATACGCGAGACACGTCGCGAGGGATCCGCTTGGAACGTTGAACTTTCCGCCCTGAGAACGCTCGAAAAATCGGAAGCAGGCCGGCGTGCGCGCGCTTTTATCGCGAAAGCCGTTCGGGGCAGCCACGATGCCGTTGAAGTACGAAGCCGATAATACCGCTCATTACTGTCGTTACAGTAAACCGAGTGACGCAAAGAAACCTCCTGATTATCTTGGCCTACTATCACGACCTGACATCAGTGAGACGCGTGTGCGCCGATGCGATACGATGCCGAGGGGAAGGGGCGAATTACACATCTGCAGGCAGAGTTAATCGCGGCTGAAATTTGCAACGGGATACTCGCCGCTGCGTTCGCGGGCCGTGACTACGGCGAGAAACGCCGGCGTTGTCGCGCCACCTGCGAATGACGAGTCGTTAGTTTTTTCGCAGCTGCCGCTGCGTCAGTCATCCTTCCGAAGTTTACGTATAGGTTTTTCGGTAGAACTGTTTTTCCTCTCACTCCTTCACAGCACGCGTGCACAGCGTAGAACGGTACGGCTGCAAATTAATCGCACGCCGCCGCGCGATTGACGTCGCGACTCGCGCCGTCTGCGTGTGATGGACAATTGCTTTCTCGCCTCCCTATGGTCGATCGATTTTCGGCAATCCCGGCGATTTTTCGAATCACGGTTCTTTTATGATGCGTAGCGTGCGCTCTTGTTCGCGTCACGGAAACGATGCACACGCGATGCGCCGATTTACGCGGCGCTCGGTTTCTCGAGAATAATGCTCGTCGATTCACGGGCGTTTCATCAGTATCCTTCGTGCGCCTGATTTTTTTCTAAAGTCACATGGACTGAGAGAGAACCGCCGCGGCGATTCTCGTCCATTTCCGCGATCCAGACCGCGTCGTTCAAGGCGTTTACGGCGCGAGATACGGCGTTATTAGAAGATTAAACAAGACGAACTGCAGTCATCCGCGGCCTGGATTCGTAAATAGGAACTCCCACCACTGCGACCGGAAAACTTTTCTCGTTATTCGGATAATACAATAAGTCCCGCACACTGGCAAATGAAATACGTTCATTATATAAACTTAAATGACGCGGCCGCGCGAATACCATGACGGAAACTTCATCGCGACGGTGTCACGGCGGAACTCGCGGGGCCACCGCGAACATCGTTTCGCGATTTACAGAGCGCGCATTCGGTAAAAGAATCAGATGTAGAAGCTAAAATAACGGCGACTAATATCGTTGTTACCCCGGCTAAATCTATCGGCTGCTTGAATTGAGACGCTACGGTGAAGAATATATATAATTAAATCTCACGGAAAGAAAGAATTAGTTCCCACAGCTAAAAAGTAGCTATCCATATTATAATATAATTAAAATTTGCACAACTGAAATTAGTTGTCAGACCTACATTGAAAATCCCATTCATACGAGAAAATTAGCTAAAATGAATAAATGACTAGCAAACACTTCAATGTCACATATGTGTTGTATTTAATCATATAGATGAGAGAGGCAGAATTTTTATCTGAACTGTTTGCTTAATTTAGCAAGAAAATTCCTCTGTGGAACTTATCCAGAATAAGGCTAAGTTAAATCTTCTTCTTCTTATTAAAAATTAGTGACAGGATCTAAATTTTCCTGCACATATTGTTAGAGTGCTGCTGCTGTAAATTATACATACTACAGACAGTTTTCTCGCAGATACAAAAACTAGCGACACATTTTATCCGTGACATTTAAAATTCTAGTTGGACCAGCAAAACATTTTCCTTGAATGTTTAACCGACTAAAACTAAATTCTTATTTGGATGTGATAATAGGAATAAATGTTTTGATTATAACTGAACTAAATTTCAGTTATATTATATGGATAGTTAATTTTTAGCCATGGAGTTCTTTTTTCCGTACTTCACTAAAGAAAAAGTCTCATAATAGTTAACAAATACATTTGGTTCAGCGCTTCAGTGCAATATTTGATAATTAGTATCAAGTATACTAATAGTTATTAACTGTTTGATAATAACCACATAATAATTAGTAAAACAAATTCTTGAAGAAGTTAAATCAATTAAATTGTTTGGTAACTAACGCCAAATAATTTTGTATTAATTACCAAATAACTTACCAAAGTATTTGGAAACTATTACTAAATCATCTGATAATTTTTAATATTATCCACACAATGTAGCAAATATTACTAAACAATATAATTTTATTTAACAAACAATTTGATGATATATACACGGAAAAAAATTAATTTTAACAAGATAGATATTCTCATATATAAGCAAGAATATTATAATATTCGCAGAAAATTTTTAGTCTTGAATCTAGTTCAAGCAATATTCACATCAATACGAATTCAATCAAATTAAAACTAAAAATCATCTAAAAAAATTTAATATTCTTACTTATACATGAGAATATCTATTCTTGATTTAAGACTAATTTTTTTCTATGTACGACATAAAACAGTTACGTTGGTAACAAATATCAAGCCTTGCTAAAGTTACTTGTTAATATTCACCACATTATTTGATCACATTCATCTAATATTTAGTACAAATTATTTCATCACAACATTTAATAACTGTGGCCCAGACTTGATGGTCTGCAACACTGAAAAAAAGATGTTACCACGTCTTTTTTCAGTGGTGCAGAAAATATATCTTACTTTTAATAGGCTAAATTTATCAGCTGCGGTAGAAACGACATTAGCTGTTCCTATTTTAGCAATCACATAGTTAATTTTAGCTCTTACGGTTAATTCTTTCTCTCTAAAAGAATATGTGTCCTCGCGAACTCGTGTCGCCGGGACTGATATTCAATCCCGAGCCGAGCGACGCAACGAACGCAAGTTACTCTTTGTCAGTCCTCGAACGCGAATTTATCGGTTCTCAGGATACGAGAATTAACGAGGGTTTTTCTCCAAAATATCGAAATTATCGTACGGTCAAATTAACGCGCAAATCGCCGGTCTTGCTGTACCACGTGATAAGATTTTTCCTATAGTGCTGATGATGAACGCATGAGTAAGGCAACCGTTTGTTTTCGCATTTCCGCATAATGACTTGAATTATTTCACGTGTTTTAATTATTTCGCCCGGAATTTGCACACGACACGACATGGCGCTATGCAACACGACATAGACTGGGATTCTCATGCGAGACACACATGTGAACACAAATCGAATAAACTAGGGCAATATGGAGGGAGAGAAAGAGAGAGAAATACGAAACGGTCGTCCGCGCGCGACAATTGCCGTAATTCGTTCGTTCTAATAACGAAGCGGACCGCGCCGGCCGTCTCCATGTTTTATTATCGATCACAAATGCGGAAACGCAAAATTGGTATTTGCGTCGGTGTACACATGTCGATTTAATATCGCCGCCTCGATTGAATTTGCGGCCGGTTAAAACGTAATATTTGTTTGGCGGTATTGGTGCCTCTAAGCGACAGCGCGTTTCGATGTGCTTCTTTTTACAATTTTCACACTTCATAACACGGCCGGCACAATATGTCGCGCTTTACGAATGGTTTGAAATTCACGCATGTTTTACGCATACCTACGCATACCTACGCGGATCGAATGAGTTATTCTTTCGGACTGCAAAATTGCTAAACGCGGCTGCTTCGCTTGACGTTGCTCGCTGCGACGGCCGACCACATGTTCAGGGATGTCGCCTTTCGTTTGGCTTTGTTCTTCTCGGGAAAAGGAACTCACTTTCGCTAAAACTTGCGCCGGGAATGTATCTTTGATGAACGGAGTAAGTGGGCCAAAGGACGAACAACGCGACCTTACTTGGCGAGACTGTTCACGCAATTACCTGTGTTAATTATACAGCACTCGCGTAACCTCGCGACATTTCGAGCTGCTCGGGGAACGGCGTGCGCTTAATACCGGAAATCAGCCCGGTTGGAGTAATGAACAAAAATTTATGTCCACGTAATTGCTCGAAACGGAATTCGCGGAACCCTTGTGGATTCCCGTGAATCAGAACAGAAAATCGCGACGATGTCAAGGTGATAAAAAAATGACCAGAAAAAGCTCATTTTTTCATCATGATTCAATCGTTATCTCGTCATTTTGACGTCATCGTGACTGTTTTGTCTGCGTTAGCTTCGCTCAAATTTTACCGCGATTACGAACGAAGGGCGGTGTAATCCGCCGCACGAACAGATTAAAATCCGCGACATTAGCGTTAAAAAATGATTAATCGTTGCGTTCGTCGTCTCTTTGCAAACTCAATGCCAATTAACGCGTAATATTTTGCGACTGGAAGCGCGTGCACGAGCTACGCGCGGCTCCGTCGCATGCGAGCGTGACAATGCTTGTATATGCTCTCACCAGCGCAATAAAGCCTCGGTAATTAGATGTCTGCGGTACACCAAACATTTACTCCGGCTTAGCCGAAGTTCAGGCCACAACAATACCGTCCGAGAAACTTAGTCATAACTGCCGAATATGGGTAAACGTTGACTGCGATTCGACAAACAATCTACGAAGCACGGCGACACAACATAGGCGGGCGGAATAATGTCTCCACGCGCACGCGTGC
The DNA here is from genome assembly GCF_001313825.1 of Dinoponera quadriceps. Classification (NCBI taxonomy): domain Eukaryota; kingdom Metazoa; phylum Arthropoda; class Insecta; order Hymenoptera; family Formicidae; genus Dinoponera; species Dinoponera quadriceps. The sequence continues at coordinate 3,805,042 of NW_014554899.1, read as the reverse complement.
GAGCAGAGCCGGTGACACTCTTAGTTGTCAGTTTAATGCCGCTTTCCTTAAAGATCGCCGATACGCAGCGCGTTTCGTCTATAAATGCTCACGATTTACAGACTGCGTGTGCGAATAGTTTCTCGATTAACGCTATTTTGAGATAATTGGTCTGTAGAATGTCGGATTTTGCTGGAGTGGCGACACTAAGGGGCCCTACATAAATTTATTATTTATTGGAAAAGATATTTTCCTGCAATTTTGTTTAATTATCTAAATAATAAATGTTAATTTTAAGCGCGCGGAATTAAAACAAATATACATATATATATATATAAATATAATTTGCTTTATTTTTCTTATTAATACTTTATTAATACGTCAATTAAATTGATAGAGTGCACATAATGGAAAATAGTATTTAAATATTTAAATATATATTTATATGCACATATATCGCGGATATTATTGCAAATTTTTAATTTCTTATGGCTATATTTTCTAAACAAAATAGTCAATAATTCTGAATTTTTGTATATTAGTAATGTTTCTATGTTAGTCCTTAATATCCGTAATTTTTCATTAAAATCAACTTAAATACAATTTAGAAGAAATTAAAAAATAGAAGTTAAAAATAAGACATTAACCTCAAGGAATACGTATAGAAAGTGTCGTCTTTAATTGCGAATACCTCAGCTTCTGAATGATCAATCTTTATAGACGTATAGATAATATTTCCATCAATATGTAACTAAAGTTTAAAAGGATTCCTAAGAAGAAATGTTTGACGGAGCAACTATCTTAATTAACGTCTCCACTTCCGAGACTGCGGACGCCTCTCGTCTGACTGCGCTCGTGTGTAATTCGATGCTCGGACGAGCGCGGATCCGAGGAAACGCGAACAACACGATCGTCAGATACATCTTTGTAGAGACTAATGTTATCCTTGTAAAAGAGGAGAAAGATATCCGATCTCCTCATTATCAATATATTGATTGCTCAAATATACTGGAGGATATCAAAATAGTAAATCACTCTAAACAGTACACTCTTTTTCATGTATTACAGAATCGAATGTTATATTCGACATTCCAGCATAAGTAGATTATGCATAACTGTGAATTTAATCTCAGATCATCAGGATGATTTCTTCCATGAAACCATATTAAAATTTAGACATTTTGTATATTAGAGAATTATTCCCGTTAATAAAAATTATTATTAATATCTTTACAATCGCTTTATCGCGATTTTCGCATGAATACGCGAAAAAGAGCGGTGCGCTCGGCTCGATTGATATTATACTCACCTAGTAAAGACAAGGCACAGTAACGTAGCGCTAAGGATCATCAGCTGCTGACTCAACGCCGACTGGGACTTCTGCATCGCCCTATGCAGGTCGTTCTGCAATGTGATTACCGATCACCGTTGACCATGCGCACCAGGTTTGAACAGGACGCAGGAGTTACGGCGGCATGGCCGCTTCGGACAAGGCTACTTACAAACATATTCTCCAAGGAGTGCTTCGCCAACCAGCAATTTAGGAATACCGGGATGAATAGATTCCTCATCGGTGGGTACAATAACTGCAAATGTAACGTCAACATTTTCGATTATGCATATTGATCTTCCGCTCGGCGCTTCTTAACATGAAAATGCCTTATAAAACGTAATTAAGGTTTTATAGGTTCGATCACGCCCAAGTATGTTATAAAATTAATAGAAAATTCGATCACCCGGATTGGTGCATACTGAAGGCTGTTGTATATGTTATTTAGATGAAAAAACATATAAGCCTATTTGAACGATTAAACACCTAATAATGACATTGTCATGTTATTCAACAGAATATACGTTAATTATTTCATCGTTAACGTACTTATGTTATTGTGCACGTATATTTGCACGGAAAAAAAGAATTAGTTCCCACAGCTAAAAACTATCCCCCACAGCTAAAAATTAGTTATCCATATAATACAACTGAAATTTAGTTTACCAGTTTCGTTTGGTTATTTACCAGACATAGCTTTTAGTTATGGGAGCTAATTTTTATGACTATATTCGTACACGGAAAAAAGAATCAGCTCCCACAGCTAACTAGGTCTGGTAACTAAATTTCAGTTGTATTATCTGGATAGCTAGTTTTTAATTGCGGTAGCTTATTTTTTCCGTGGTTACTTGATGTGTAGCAGCCTTCAGAATGCACTAAATCCGATGTAATGATCGAATTCGTTATAAATCAAACATGTTTATCTACTCTCTTAAATTGAATCAGTGAAAATGTCACTAATTGAATAATTAAAACAGTACTCTACCGATAATCAGTGAGTATTCACTAATTTTTAACGGAAACTCTTCCACTTAATTTTTTGGTGTAATACTTCATTGATTTTGGCCGGTGAAAGATTCACTGCAAATCGCTGTTACACATCGCGTAGCAGAAACATACATATGTACATATCGCATATAGACTCAACCATGTGTCGTATTTGACATAGTCAGTAGCAGACTCGAAGTCTAAAGGTTTCGAGTTCAAGTCTCCTCAGGATAAACGTGGTCTTTCAAATACGTATAAATAAATTAAATCGATTAAACATAATTAAGAATATTTCAGGCAAAGTCCATTGACAATACTTTAAGAGTGAAACTAAGGTAATAAAGAAGAAGTAATAAATAATCTCTTTTGGCTGTTTCTGCAGTTAGATTTTTCCGATGAAAACAGTTGCTGCTATTAACAGCCTTTTGCAACGGAATTTTACTGATTTGTAACACTGATTTGTAACGTCACACTTATAACTATGATCACTAGTGACTATTGACTGTTCTCAGTGATAATACACTGATTGTACCTTAGATAGTAAGCGATTTTTTTCGAAATAACAAAGAATAAAAAAAAATACAAAAAGAAAAAAGACGTACATTTTGATTCGATCGCGTGATACGCGCTTTTAGTCGAAGGGGAAAGACGATTGTATCTTTTTTCTAATTAAGAGAGAGAATCCAGACTCATAATTTTCCTACCTTCCGTTCATCTGGTAAGTGAAAAAAGAAATCTTTATAATCAAGTGGTCGATAAATATTTGACCGAGTAAAAAGGAGTAAAAAGAACAGGATTGCCTCGGTGCCGGCCGTAATGAAACGTGTAGCGCGACTGCGTCGATATCGATTGCGCGCTTACGGTCCTTCGAACGATCCCGGATTACACCGTTTATCGCGCGACCACTTTTATCTCGTCGGCCGGCCGATTCATCTTGGATTTCAATAATTGACTGATTAGGCGGGGTAAGCGTCCGGCCCGACATTTGCAAGACGCACGCGCGGGTGCGCGCGGTGGCCGTAAATGCCGCGTCCGTTATCAGCCGGTCGCAGATATTTACGGAGCAAACACGAGCGCGGCTGCTTAGTCTGAATCCCCTCCGAGCTTGTTCATTGTTGCCTGCCTTCCAGCATCAAAGATCGACGGCAGAGAATGCGGGTCAGGTTTGCACACCGAATTTCGTACTTCTTTTCGAGAGCTCCTTATGAAAATAAAATAAAACCGTATCGAGGAAAAGGCAGAGAGAGAGAGAGAGAGAAAACAATTCCCGACGACGACGCTCTCATGGAAATTTCCTCAACGTTTGTCTTTTACGACACGAGCCCGCCCGTGCGAATCCCTTCTTTCAATTCGAAAGACACCACCTCGGTCCTTTAATGAACGCGCCTTTCATGGTGTCATTATGAGGGAGAGAGAGACGCGAGTATGAACGCGAGTAAAATCGGCGTCTCGCACGGCCGCCTTATACACGTTTCACAAACGCCGCATAATCCAAAACTAATGAGGTTAAGCTAATTAAATTTCAAAGCGCAATACCGAGTGCACGTAATGTCGTTACGTACCGTCCGCCGCGAGATAAAGGTTATTCCTTACGGGGCATGCAAAGATCGATACATCATAGTCGGCTGCATACACGACTTGTCGCGAGTCAAGTTCGTTCATATTTTCACGCGAACGTGTCCCGTCACATATTATTTCAACCCTTTTATTTTCCATCCTTTTTTTCCACGGTCTCCACCTCCTTTCTGTTTTCCGCGTTATCGGTCGCTAATTATATCGTACACACATATCGCAATACACGTCGTACGTCACATAATTTCACGATAATGCGTTAATTTTTGTTAGAGAAAAAAAAAGAGGCAACGCGCGATCCGACAGTCTTCCGCACGCAACCGAACGAAATGTAAGAGTCGAGCGTACAGTGTATTACGGCGACACGGAGACGAGAATTACACCATTGGCTATTCTTTCGCATTATAAAATTAAAACGAACGCTGGACACGACGGGGACGCACAAAAGTATAAAGTAAAGATGAAAAAGTATGATCCTCTTTAGGACTTACCGTGATTGTGAACGGGATCGTGTTGACAAGCTCCAGGATGAAGTGGAAGGATAGAAGCTGCTGCCAGACGTTTCCCTGCGAACATCACGAGGATAGCTCAACACACCCAGCGACAATTTTATCAACGGTTAAGAACGTTTGCGAAAGTAACCGCCGCGAAAGTAAACCCGCGCTTCGCCATCCTGCATCTTCCCCGCGGATATAATAAAGATATAGGCGCGGTAATGAAATTGAGATACACAGGGAGAAATAGAGAGGGAAATAGATAGGGAAAGAGTTAAATATGGAGGGAAACAGAAATAGAAATGCGGCTATCGACCAGTTCCTCTCAAACGATTTCTGTTCGCATTCGTCATCACGGACCATATTTCGCGTGACTTCAAGATATATACGAGATACTGCGTCGCTTCATAAAATAAGAAGAAGACAAGGCAAGCTGGCTGCGTCGCATCGGCGCTAATTGTAATTAGTTTTGGCCGGAAAAAGAGCTAATACGAGCGTAATCAGATAAAGAACTTGTTCACGTCGTCGCCGTTGGGATTGCTGACTAAATGCGCGCGAGTCCTTTGTACTTCGCCGAGAACGTGACGCGCATATTATTACATTTTTGCCGAGACCGCGACTTCTCATCACATTATGCGTCTTTTTGACGTTAACGGCTCTTTGTGCCGGTAGTAAAAGTTTCCCATTCACAGGAAACAGCTGCTTAATTAGGACGGAAAGTATCCTTCGTTTGTTGTGCGCACTACAAAATGTTATCTCTATCTTTCTCGCTCGCGAAACGAATTGCGTTTTATCATTGAAGCAACACATTGTCCGCCAAAACAACTTTTCGAAAGAACACTATTCGGATTCTTCCATCGAGTTAGTGAGTTATCGTGAATATTAAGTCTCGGATCGTAAGATTCCCTCGAACATTTATACAAAATATTTATTAAAAATGTTTCGGGACATCCTGAACACAAAAAGTCGTCTGAATATAAAAGTATTCATTATTATATAGAAATAATATATTGTATAAATATAATTATATTGATACTGCGAAATATAGACAGATGTGAGAGATGTGGGACAAGAGATGAAAGTTGAGATAAAAATATAAAGTTCAGTTGTCTTATTCTCTTAAGTTAAATCAGTGAAAAAGTCGTTAAATGAATCAGAGAAACAGTGTTCTACCAATAATCAATGAGTATTCATTAATTTTTACTGGAAACTTTTCTCAGCTTGTTTGTCTAATACTTCACTGATGTTGGCTAGAAAAATTTATTGCAAATCTGTTACACATCTTATCGTATATGCATTCAATCATACGTCGTATTTGGCGTAATTCGTACGATAACAGACTCAAGAGTTAGGGGTTTCGAGTGAGTCAAGATAAACATGTTTTTCAAATACGATATAAATTAAGTCAATTAAGCATAATTATAAAAATATATTAGGAAAAATCATTGACAATGCTTTAAGAGTGAGATTAAGATAATAAAAAAGATGTAATAAATAATATCTTTTTTCACTGTTTCTGCAATTTGATTTCTCCGATGGAAATAGTTACTATTTTAAATAGAATTTTTCAGAGAAATTTTAGTAATTTACAGTGCTATACTTATAACTATGATCACTACATAGTAAAAAATTTGATGTTGAAAATAATTCACTGAAATTTTTGTTACTTTAACAAGGTGAACATGTTAATGTAACATATATTTGTGTACTTTTTAATATATTCCGCACGTGAATTTCAATGGACTGTTTTTAACACCAAATTTTTTACCGTGTAATGACTGTTGACTGTTTTTTAATGATAATACACTGATTGTATTTTGAGAGAGAATATGCATTACGAGATGAGTTCGTCATTAATTACCTCCATAAGACGAAGGATATTTAAAAGAAAAGAAGATACTTAAAATTAAGTCGAACCCCCAGTAGTTCGAGCGGCGAAATTACGCGCTTTAAAAGCGCATTCGAACGATGCGCGACTCGCGGATGTAATCAGGCTGACGACGCTGCATATACACGCCACATGAGCACCCTGAATGATCATCGATTTCTACCTCCCTCTCCCCCTCCTGAGGCCCTCTCTCTCTCTCTCTCTCTCTGACTTTCTTTCTCATGTGACGCGACAAAAATTTGCAACGGAAAATCTTGGCGCAATATACGCGGAAGCTCGATCGAATTACAGGTTTGAAGGGCTCTCGCGTACCTTCGGCGCTGCAAATCTTTCACCTTAGCTTTAAAGCGAGTTGAAATTCTTTCGGGAAAAGTGTGTCCGACCAGAGCCGCCGGTGTATCACACGTATCGCGCTTTGCAGCCGCGCGGCTCCTGCGCGACTTCAGCGGGGCCAACGACAAGATCGCAAGATCCGCCGATATATCCGGGAGGAGGAATTCTTTCGAATCTGCGCGGCCATCAAATAAATTCATTTATATACAGCTCTCTCATACATATCCATTTTTCTCCTCCGCGGCGACAGACCCGGTTTTCCTTGCCGCGCCTTCGAAAATAACTCACTGCGAATATTTCGCGGCACGCTAAATTTGAGCAAGTAATTGCAGACGGCATACGAAGCCGCATGTCGTGCGTAAATATCGCACACCGGTTTTGCCCTGCATCGTTTCGTATGCGTGTGAAAGCGCGACGCGCTTACGACAAAATCACAAGGAAAGCAATTTTCCCGCACATCGCGGCTAATCCGCTTCGTGTAACTTCCTTTCTATATTGACTTCGGGATATATCAACTTCCGGGCGCAATCACTGTCGTCGTCTACGTCGTAGACAAGACACGTGGACAAAGCCTGCGGCGTCTCGGGGCGCGCAAGGCGCGCGTACAGCCTCGGGAATCTTATAAGTCTCTCGCGCCGGTCGTGTCCGCCGGTGATTTCCTTTCGACGTGTGTTGGCCTTTAATAGCACAAGGCCCACTGTATTTGTGTACACGTGGAGGGAATATGGAGGCTCTCAGAGAGAGAGAGAGAGAGAGCCGGGATCTTCGCGTCCCCCTTTCTTCCCTCAAAGAAGATTCTAACGTGCTGCTCACAATCATTCGAGAAGTCCGTCCCCGACTTCACTCGTGACGTCGTTCGTGTAACGCGTTATGACTCTATTATTATACCTCGATCCTTTCGAATGCAAACAAGCTGCTCTCCGCTCTATTCTTTCCATCCCTGTGCTTTCATTTTCCTTCGAAAATTATGATCGTCACCAAAGAGAATTGGCGATGCAACTGCTCGCGGAAATGCCAAGAGCGAGATGCATCAGGATGCATCTCTTAATGGAGACCCTCCGCGGGGAGAGAGAGAGGGGGGGGGGGAGATTGCCCTGCTTTTTTTCTCTTCATTCATCGAGACGCGGACGGGAAGCTTAAAGCTCCGCAGGGACTGCGCCCGGACGATAACCGGATAAACTTCGAGAACTCCGTAGCGATTAATATCCGCTCCCAAGATTTATCGATCGGTTGCGCCGACGAGCGCAATTTGAGAAATTGTGTCGCCGAAGGAATGCCGTGTTGAGATTTGTTCGAATTTCTCTCGACAAAAATCCACGGAATCCTCAAGAGCGACTTCGTTTCTCGAATTTGCTCTCAGACCTGTTACATAATAATAACCCGACTAGAAACTGTCATACCTGATATTGCATAAAGTCCTAATTAGATGAGTGCAAGGTAATGCTAGCTATGGTGAACCTAATCATGTACTGATAAAAAATAAATAGAGAAGACCTTTGTAAAGTTATAATAATTGGGTACATATTAGGACTTTAGTATATTATCTTAAAGTGTATTATCTTATTATTTTATACAATTTTATTAACCAGATCTTTCTTAGGATTTTATTTACTATATCTGACTTGCATTATTAGTTTCTAATACCTTTTATAGCAAAATAAAAACTTTATTTTTATAGTTTTTTTTTGTATAAAATATTTGCTATTTTTCAAATTTCAAGTTATAAAGAAATTTTGTAAAATGATAATAATAAAATGAAATAAAATGATATTAATAATATTTTAATAAATCAAAAACCATCTGGACTTTTTGGAACTTTTGGAACTCTGTTTCCGTAACGAAAAACCGGGTCAACTGCTAACCTATATATTTGTTTTCAGCTCATCGAGATTTTTAATTTGGTATCCACTTCGACCATCTGTTTCACTGAATGGATTTAGGGACCATACACAATTAGCTACACTCTTTACTTACAAATTTATCAACTGGAGGTAATTAAGCAGCGAAATATTCTTGTATGCTATTCCGTAAGGCCAATGGTCTGTGGTATTACCTCAATGCTGTGAGTCGGATTGCAATAACCCGCTCATTCCGCAGAGAACGGTGGAGCTGTACGATTACACGTGGCACGACCAATGCCGGTGCGTAACTCGCACGTTTACATTTACGGCGCGGCGCGTCCGTCCGTGAAATCCAGCGGATTCCGAAAGCAGCTTCAACATCAAACCACTCCGCGCAACTCGCGGCTAAATCCACAAGCGACCGAGTCTGATGCGATTTTGCGTGACGCGCTGTTGCAGCCAATTCGCAGCGTCGCAACCGCAACATCGGTGACCGCAGAGTCGAGTATTCGTTGAAAATCCGAAGATGCTTTTAATGGAACAGCGATATTTCCGTTTATTCCCGATCGCTTTTTCGTAGCAGTTATCGATATGTCGCGTCGAGAGGATGAGAGTGGGATGCCCCGCGCAAGAGTTTCTTCTTGATTGTAGCGGTGCTTTGAAAGTATCGACGAAAGTGTCGCAACAACGTCGAGTAATATAATTCGTAACGTGTTTTGTATTTCGAATTAAGTATAAAAGCGTCGGCAAATGCACAGGGTGAGGCAATAATAACTATCATCACCTTGAATATCTTCGAAATATGAGAGTACACAGTAAAAAATTTTGTTACAAACGGTCCATCTAAATTTTTCCGTTACTTTTACAAAGTGAATATGTTAATGTAACATATTTGTTTGTTGTCTCAATTTTTCCGTTACTTTTACAAAGTGAATACGTTAATGCAACATATATGTTAAAAAATACACATTTGTTAAATACAACTATGGACTATAAACACAATATAACATATTGTACTTTTTAACATATTATTCCTCATATTAAAATAACAAAAAAATTTTAATGTGCTGGAGAAAAAATTGACGTGGCAAAAATTGCATTGATACACTCAGAGAAATGACTTAATAATAACAGTTAAATTTCATTAGCTAGTTCAAACTTTGCTGTCATTGCTAGAAGTTGGCCATTAGAGATAAAATGCATTTGCTACGAGGAACAGCTTTATTAGTTGAAATTATTAGCATGAATAACTAAAGTTGGTTTTAGCTGCTCTCTCTCTCTCTCTCTCTCTCTCTCTCTCTTTCTCTCCTCCCCCCCCCCTCTCTCTTTCTGATTATAACATATATATAGACAATACGAAACACATTTATATCTACTAATGAAATGATGTAATCCTAAGGTGATTAACTCACGATCTAGATATCTCGGATATGAGTCCATTAATGCTTAGCAAAACGTGTTTTTCTTATATGATGTAACATTAAATCAAGTAAATGGCTAAGTTTCACGCAAGATCAACATACACCAATATCTTAAAGATAGTTTCTGTTAAAAAAGTTAAAAGAAAATAATAAATTTCTAGTCAGGAATGTGAATATGATTTTAATATTATCGTATTATTGAATTAATATTTGTCGCTATAGCGCCTAAATTCAAACAGTTAATAAATTTAATTGTGGTAAAAACGACATTTGCTGTCTCTATTTCAAAGACATATTTTAGCTAGTTTTCAGCTCCTATGACTAATTCTTTTTCCGAGTATACCAACGATCATCACTACAAACACTTTCTGTAAATGTAACGCTTTATTATCTTCATTTAGTCGTTAATAAAGTATTTTTATTTTTCGAAGATATTTAAGATGATAATAACTCACCTTGTGTGTATAAAATGACAAGGCGTCGCGCGAACACACAATGCGGAGATTTGAACAATCGTCACGCCCGTTGGAGACTTCGATGATTGGGATCGTTTCCGGGATTTTACGAGATAAAAGCTCAGCCAAGAAGGACTTTTGATTCTTGCAATAAAGGGATTACAGGCAAGATCGTTTTCTGTAACGGATTGCAGCGACATGTTCGACGCGATTATCTTCGGATAAGAATTTTAGAATTCATTCCCTGAATGAAAATCGAAATGTTTTATCATGGATGACGTTTTCCCACGTAAATTTTGCCGAATTGCCTCTTCGTCGGAACGACCGAGGCGAATATCAAACAAACACAGAAGTCTCCTCGAGCTGCACGGGCGAGTTTTATTTTGCCATTCGTGCGCGCGGTAGCGTGTACCGGCACTGCCATTGAATTTCCGAATCTCAAAGCGGAAGGGAAATTAAAAAAGCGCGTCCGACAAGATTTAACCGATCAAAGACGTCGCGGCGTTTTCCCGATTAATTTTCTTTGAACCTCCGAGCTCTCGAGTATGGAACCGTCGTGTAATTCGAGGTGAGTTGGCGGAACTTTCCTTTCCGAGCGAATAAATCATGAAAGTAAACAGCTCGCGAGGGACGAGGAAAGAGAGAGAGAGAGAGAGAGAGAAGCACTGCAGATCGGTCTCGCGATATAACATATTCGATCGGCTCAAAACACACAAATCATTGACCTGTAAATCGTGCATGCTGAACGAGAACGGGTTATACGCCAATGTTCGATCTTCGATTCGTTTGCGAAGACGAGCTTCGTTTTATGCGTATCTGTTAATTCGATCGCTCGAGAAATTGCAGGACGACGAATCTGGCGAAGCGAGCGTTATCGCGTTTATTGTATTTGCGGAACCATATACCGGATGCATATTTGATGAGAATAATATTTTAAAAGGATATCCACTTTGTTGGGTTGGAAAAATCGACTTTCCCTTTTTCATATTTTCACAAGTCTGAAACCTTAAGAATACACTCGTAAAGTTTTAAATGTAAATTCGAATATCTGTCAGAGATACAAGCAGTAAATTGAAGCGGCACGTAGCTCCAGCATACTCTATCTCGGCTTAAAACGAATAGCTGTCTTTTGTTTCAACTACTTTCATATATATGTATATATATTGTATGTATAAATATTATGTTGTATGTTCTTTTATGTTGTATGTTCTTTTATAACAACGCTATGGTGTGGTAATTTGCCCCGAAAAATATTTTTTCGTCGTTGAAAATAATCGAAATTGCTATTTCTCTAGCAGCATGTATTTTAAATGAAAGATATTAAACTTCATTAAAAATCATGGAAGTCTTGGAGATAAAAATTAGCCCTCAAGCCAAAGTATTTGCCGGTTAAAATGCAGCGCAGAATGATTGAAGGTTATCGAGCATCGAATGAATCACAAAAGGCTATATAATAGTTTATAAAAATGAAATTACGGAATAATATTTATTCGAAAAGACAGAAGATATACTTTATGGTCCCTGAATAGTTGATCAGGTGTAAGTTATTAAAAACCTATAGTTAACCATAAAATAATATAATGTAAAACTTTAAACCCATTTTTCTCGAAACTATACTTTTCAAATTTGCGGAAATGATTATTAAAAAAACTACTAAAAATATCGTTTTGAAACTTGACATACTTATAAAAAATATATTTCTTCAGACTGAACTGCGATGAAAGTGATATTTACAATAGTTTTGTTTCAATACCATAAAAAAGGATAGAATTTTAGCAAATCGCATTATAATCTCTGAAAGATTGCCATTTTGTCAATTTTCAGTTTTTAATATTGTTTATAGTTCAACCGATGTACGAACTCATATAAATTAAAAAAATATTTCTGCTTTTATGTTTTAAATCAATTAGAAATTTTCAATCATTTCTGTAAAATGGAGGTGTACTCTGTGCAGTTTCCACTTTAACGCCATCTATATGCGATCCACTGCATAGTCTACGATAACAAAAAACACTATCGTAATTTACAAAAGTCAATAAACATTTATAAAAAAAGTTGCATCTCAATTGCTTCAATACTTTTTTCTAGAAAAATCCTTGAAAACGAGGATCTTTTCTGCCCAACAAGTTAGAACATCCCCTTAAATTGAAACATGACGGCGCGTTTATGAAAAAAAATCGAAAATAATATAATTCTGTATATTATAACGAGGAAGAGATGTATTTGGATTTTTTATTCACTTTCTTATTGAGACATCTATTTACGGAATAAAGACGGAGAGCTACCTCGATCGCGTCGCGAATCATGAAGCCAACGCGATCAAGACGATAACGTAACGAGCGCACGTTCCGGCTTGAAAGTAATCGGAATAAACGAACACTGTCGTGTAAGAAAAAATGAGATACTAATACTATTCGCGATAAAGAAGAGTAGCGTACCTTGTAACCGAGATATGCGAGCAGCAGGGCTTCGGTTAGCGACACCATCGCCAAAATCACTTGTACCACCCACAGCTCCAGCGGCCTCCTGACCCAGAGAATCGCTTCCCAGTTGATCGTCGGGTGCTCCTGAAACTCCTCCTCCGTCAAATTCTGCGACGCGAGGAACTCGGTCTTGTTGCCGGGCGTGCAACCGTAACTGCGGAGAGAGACAGAAAAAGAATAGGTAGGTAGGTAGGCAAGAAGGAAGGAAGGAAGGAAGAAGGAAAGAAGGAAGGCAGACAAGTAGGCAGGTAGGCAGAATCGTAAGTGACAGATGAGAGCGTTGATAGGAAAGGACAGATTGTCGCGCGACATTCGCGCCCGACGGACTCTCGATAGCTTTTCGATATCGAGTGCGTCATTTGGGAGCTCGAGATACGTTCGGGATATATTAGCATCTTGAACTGGCGCGGAAAATAAGAAAGCTAGGAACACTCCCCTCGTGAAAGTTCACGTGTAATCATATCAGCCGGGAACGCGTGTGTCCTCCATTGAACTTTCTCGCATCGACCGCTGATGGAAATCGTACACGCCGAAAATGTACACCTTGGCCGAGGGTTACCTCACCGAAGCATCCAGTTACGGAATAAAGACAGATATCTGAGGTCACCGTTCTCATCGCTGACGCTTTCTCGTCAAGGAACTGGGAGCTTTTCCCTTAACAAGTCCGAGAACTTCGATCGGAAACTTGATAATGGAGTTACAATGAGTATTAGAGGATCTCTGCGAATTCTGAGCGAGGCGAATCGGCGGACGACGTATGAGGAGCGCTCTTTTATTATGAGACAAAAGACGATGGGTAAATTGAGCTGATTTCTGCTTATACTGAAAGGAGGATTCAAGTATGAAAATTTAGTTAATATATGTCAATAAAATGTTTGATTATTGCAAGTAAATAATTTAGTTCCGTATATACAGTGCACGCGGAACTACACTGAAAAATCTATTTAGCTGATTCAAACAAAATTTAGTCAGAATATGTTCGAGCAAATGTTTTGATTGTGAGAAACTAAAATTTTGGTTTACTGAACTGAAAAGGTTCAGATCTCTGAGACAAAAGTGAAAACAGCTTGGTTTCAGAGAATCAAACCTTTGGTTCAAAGAAACAAATTTTGATTCTTATAACTAAATCATTTGTTTGAGTATATCCTAATTAAATTCTGTTTAAATTCTGTTTCAACTAAATAGATTTTTCAGCGTACAGTACATTATATGAAACTAGGTAGAAAATAGTCAAAATTTGTAAATTCTTAAAGGGCTTGAAATGAGTCACTTTTAATAGTAATGCAATTAGTGAAGATTTTGCTCCAATTATTTAATTACTTGTGTTGATTATAGTGTAATCTTATAACTTTTTTCGCTGAAAATTAAGAAAACTAAAAATATCAAATCTAACATAGTGAAATAAATATGATATATAATTAAATAATTGGAATAAAATCGTCACTATAATCATATTACTACTTATACAACTATAACCATACTATTACTTATATAATTAAAAAATGACTTATTTTGAACATTTCCCTCTGGTTTTAAACGGATAAAGATAATCCCATCGTATTCAGCTACCTAAGAAACGTAACATGTTTAATTTACGTTACACTTTTTAGACAGGAATCAGCCTATTTCACCCATGGCCCTTTCAAAAATGTCGCTTTCATGACGACGAGATGCGTGCGCGCGGATCTCGTGGAATTTCATTATCAGTGTATCGAGCGGACGAAAATTTACCGACGGAAATCGCGACAAATGAACGCCACCGGTAGCGATAACGGGGGATGGGAATGGGAGGGAGACATAAATTTGCAATAAGCCGTACACCACGAAAATCTTACAGGAGAGAAATCGAGAATTCCGCGTTGAATACCTTTCTCTCTCTCTCGCACGAACGAGGGAGCAACGATAGTGCATCGTATTCCTCGCCTTATCCGCGTTTTATTCTCGACCGTGATAGGAGCGTTACATAATATCGTAATCGTACATGAATATTGCGCCGCTCGCGCGCGTTAGAATGAGTTTCTTTTCCCCGGAGATAAAAGTTTTCCGGAAAATCGTCCCGTGGACGACGACGAAACGAAATGGAAGCAAATGAAGCAATTTCTGCGTTTCCAACGTCGCCGGCGATTTTCTCGCGCGCCGTGCTGAAATACGGTATGTCTCCGGGATTACCCGGGATTCGTCCTTATTTCAAGGATTTTTATCTTTCGAGCGTGCCCGATGCATTTTAACGAAATTCGTTAACGAAAATGACGAGAATGAGAATGATCGAAGAATGTCGGGCGAAGAGCGTCGCTTCGATATCTAAGTTTCCACTTGGGAGATCTGCTGCTGAGCGCAACAGACGGCAGTTCGATGCGACACTCGCGCGTTTCCGGCCTCTCATGAACATACAAAAGGACTCACTCGGGCATTTAAAACGTGACTTACCATGCCGCGAACGTTGGTTCGTTGTCGGTGATGACCCTGAATATGTACAGGAAGCATGTCAGCAGCTTGAAGAAGAGATTGGCGAGTCGTATCCTCAAGCCTGAAACACGAATACGTAGCCAACGTAAACGACATTGAAGGATTTGGTAACAATTGTCAGAATTTGATTTAACGGAATTGTTTGGTTATTACAACCAAATCATTAGTGTTGTAACAGATACGTTTTTTGAAGTAATTAGATACAGATACTGAAAGAGAAATGCAAGTAGATAGAAATACAGATATAAATTTTAGGTAAATAATTAGATATTGATACTATGAAAATATATACTTTATGAAATATATCTAAATATATTTTCACTAATCTATATCTAGTTATTTATTTATTTATGTTAAACTCATAGCTGTATCTACTTACATTTCTTTTTCAGTATCCGTATCTAGTTACTAAAAAAAATATGTCTCTTACAGCATTAAAAATAATTTATTACCATCTACTGTATATAATATATGATATTACAATACAGTATATGTACTAAATGATTTGGTTGATAGTAACCAAATAATTGAGTTGAAACTACTTAACCAAATCCTGATAATTGCCATCAAATTCTTTCTCCGGTAGACATTGTGTGTTGCTGATGCGGCCTTGGATTTATTATTTTTCGTTTCACCGATGGTCGCGTATTAAATATTTCTTTCTCAAAAATACAATATCATATTATATATAATTTGTTAAAAATATAATAACCCCGTGGAAAATATCGTCTCGACCGAAGATAACGAGCACATATAGACAAGTGTGGGGACAAATACATGGATTATGTAGCGGTAACGAAAGCCATGTCACAGTTGCTATATTAAGCCCCTTGAAAGTTACATAATACATAATACGCTAAGGATTCACTGAGAACTGAGATCGAAGGCCGGCTTACGGGTATCGATCGCACGGGTTGGCTTTAACGAGATGCTTTAACCATTTGCCCGCGACAAACTCCATAAAGGACAACAAAGCGTTGACCTGTTGGGTTCACGACGTCCTAATGCACAGGTCAGGTACAAAGGTCAAAGCCGGCGAGAGGAATCGGTGGTGGCACAATATCTATTATCGGCTGCGTCATCAGCGATAGGGGAGAGCGAAGGAAAGCGAAGGAGCGCGATTGTGCGCCGCGGGATACTCGCGACGACGACGGGGGCTGCGATAGCCTGGAAATTGCCTTCGGAACGACACCGTTATCCCGAAAAGGAGCAATTGCGAGCGCTTTGCGGCACGCCGGAAGAACGGCACCGTCGACGATCCGGCTGTTTCCGGCGAGGATGAATTCAACGGAAATATAACAACGCGCCGCAGCGACACGGTTAAGCCCTCGGATTTATCTCGGTAGATACATCTCGGCCGATTTTTCTCGAGAATATTCCTAATTTTTTCGATGTCGGTTTTCAGCGCGACGGATGTAACCCCCGTCGAAACGAAGGCAAAACAAACGACGCTTTGTTAAATTTTACCGTCAATTTCCGGCGTGCGGAAAGAAGAGAGGAAAAAAATACAGTTGAATCCCTCGGCAATTTTCGACGCGATAAATACTTCATCTCGGTCGTTGCGTCAGTTTGAGAATTTTAACGATCGAATTCGTGAAGCCCTTTAGCCGCCTCGACATTCTCGCGCCGTAAATATTACAAATTCTCCATGAGCGGGGAGGGAAAAAGCCGAGAGGGAAAGACCGACAGGATACGGGGAGTCTTTACTCACTCGAGCGTTGATTCTTGATGAAGTACAGCTGTAGTCGTTCCTTGAATGTGTTCTCGTTCACATAGTACTCAACGCGAACTCTGAAAGCAGACACACGACGATATTGTTGTTAACTGCTCCCGCAAACTCGCAGTGGGTGCTACAATGCTATACTATAACGCGATCTAACTTTGCAATTGTGCTCGACTGTCGCATTCGATAACACCGGCCCAACTTCCGTGTATCTTTCCGCGCAAACTGTGCTCGTATCAGCACAAACGTTATCGTTGTTACTTCTCACGACAAGGCCTGCGATCTTTCGCGTTGACGCGAGCGTTTGCGCGCTTGGAAGATACGACCGTGTAACGGCCGAGGTCGAATACACACGTCGGCCGTTCTACGCCTACGTGGGAAAACCCGCTGTCCAAAGAGCACCGGCTATTTAGAGATTAAAGGATCGACCGGCAATCAACGCCGTTGTATTATTAGACATCGAACGCGCATGACTAATCGAACGGTGTGGAAAGAACGGTACATACGTCGTCGAGCGTGCACGCGCGAGTCAATTAATTATCCTTAATCGCTGTCTGATCTTACGCACAGCCGTCGGAGCTATTTCCGTCCGTGTCGGAAAATATAGCGGGACAACATCTTTGCGAGAGGCTCGGAGATGCAACGTGAAATTAATACTCCACTATATCGTTGCAGCTTTCGACCTTTATGCGTCGACTGCTGTGTTTAGAGATATCATTAGTAAGAGGAGCAACGTCTGAAAAATCACCGCCCCAAAATACCATTTAATATCTTTCGCTATATTTTTGCCACGTTCATCGCGCGAGAGATCTCGTTTGCATATTTATTCGCCGGAACGCGAGGCATACAACACAGACACACACACAACGCGTCGCGTGCAACGAACGAATGTTCGGAATCTCGCGAAGCGGGGTAACTTTATATTCTCTCGAATATTCCATGATATGTGTCGCAAAACGTACCGTGTATTCTCCCCCTCTCTCTCTTCTTAATCCCTACTCAATTTATGAAATATAAATGTACACTAACTTAGGAGCCGTCCGTCATTATTATTATTATTATCATTGTTATTATTAATATTATGTAACCATTATTATTCAGCTTTCTAATCTATTTTATTATTCTTCTAATAATTTTCAATTATCTTTAATCACTATATGTATATGTATGTATCTATTATTATTCATATATTAATATATATCAGTCATATTATTATTATATATTATATATTGTTATATATATTTTTATCATATATGTCTTTACCATTCTGCAAATTTTTCTCTCTGATTCCTAACTTCACGTCCTTAAAGGACCAGCCCTACACACAAAATTAGTCTTAAATCAATGATGATAAGATAGATATTCTCGTATATAAGGAAGAATATTATAATCTTTTTAGAAAATATTTAGTCTCGATTTAATTGAATTTGATTGAATTGTATTGATATAAGTATTACTTGTACTCAATTCAAGACTAAAAATCTCCTAAGAATATTATAATATGTTCTTACTTATGTATGAGAATATCTATCGTCGATTTAAGACTATTTTTTTGTATAGAACATAATAAACGTTTAATAAACGTTTAATTAACGAATAATAAATGTTTTTCCTCCTCTTTTTCTCTCTCTCTCTCTCTTTTTCTCTCTATATATGTATCACCCTCGTCAATCGCCGGGAAATCCGCGCGGGCGTTTTCGCATTACACCCCGAAAGTTCGTCATGCACGGCCGCACTCTCGTGTGTCGGGCCGCGGGTCAGGGAACGGAGTCGAGAGCGTGCAACGACCGTTGTTGCTGTTATTGTTATTACTGCAGCGAGGCGGGCAGCACCGACCGATTTCATTGGCCAGGCCGGCATTTTGCGCGCTCGGTCGTGCACCGCAGTCTCTATTTTTAGCCGCGGTAAATGCGTTGGCGTTGCCGAGAATAGCGTCGCATGACGTCATCGAGCCGACGTCGACAGGCGGTCTGTCGTACGCGATCGTTCCTAGTTGTTGAACTGGTTCTTTGACACACATAACGTCACGAATGCCTGACCTAGGCTGAACGCTCGTCCTCGGCGGATGCGGAAAACGAACCGACGAGAAAGATCGGCGGCCGAATCGGAAAAGACGAAACGACTCGGTGTTTGAGTCTTTGTGCTCCAACGCGCGAAGAGGAGCGAACGGATGGAATTTCATGTGTGACCGTTGGCAGACTTTTCCTTCTCTTTTCCTTTTTTGGGAAAGGTATTTGGAACGTGAATCTCGTTACTGAATTGATGCGACGAAGTCGTCGTGTATTTTTATTCATTACAAGGAAACCCAGCGATGTGCCATTACGCCCGTTTCCACCACCATAGTCTAAATCTGATCGACAATTGACTCGAAGAAATTAGCCAAACTGATGCGACTGGTCAATTCCATCGAGTTAATCGTCGATTAAACTTAAATCATGACGGTGGAAACAGACATAAGCCGCTAACGTTATCGTTCCGCCTAGGCGGAACGGATCCGCGTTATCCGAATCGTGTCAGAATTTGCCCAAATGGAAATATGTAAACGTGTGCTTCTTTTTATAACCGCGCGATATGAGATAGCAGATTCGTCCGCGGTATAATTAGTATCTCGCGCGACGGCGGCAAGTAAGAATTAAATGTCAGAGATTAATGATACATACGGCTAATTATAGAGAGGAGGACCTTGATAAGATAGAAGGCGTGGGTGTGTCGCCGTTGCTCCACATAGGGGTGTGTTAACGTTATCGCGAAAAGTGGCAAAATTATACGCACGCGTCACAGCGACCCGATAATAGAGGCGGCTTCTGTGTCGCGCCGCGGGTCGCCCGTCGACTCTTACACGCCTTGCGCATAAACTCCGCCGCGAGAAACAGTTGTAAAGACCGCCGGTAAACGAATTTCGAAAAGTCGTGCCGAAATTGCAGAGGCGAGAGGAATTTCCGCGAGCTTACGTTATCACGAGCACGAGAGAGATATCGCGTCGAACTATCGCGTCGTTTCGAACTCATCGAGCTCGAAACATCTAACGGAAGCGACGGCGTATCGCTCGGCGTATTCCGCCGCTGCGGGAACATCGTCGTTCAGCCACGATGCGCGGACGTGCGCGGTGAAAAATCGCCGAGCTCGAAGGTCCCGACGCATACGCGGGATCCTTCGGCTGCCCGCAAAAGGTCGCTGCCGCGAGTGATACAAAGCGGAATTGCGCCGATATCGCTCTTGGATTCTAGCGAGCGAATATCGTCTCGCGTGATTTGCCGCGCGATGCACGGTAAATTTAACGCGACCGGCCGCACAGGCGAGTTTAGCGTTTAGCGGGCCGTGAATAACGTCACTGACGAAACACGTAGGCCGATGCTTCCGATGTTTCGAGGACGCTCGGCCCGAAAGAAGAACGTTTCTCATAGCTACGATCGGATCCGTAATTTCCGTTTCGGGTCTTAAAACCAACGATATTCCGCGTGAGCGCAGAAAAATATATAGATTGTAAAATATATAGATAAGACATACTGTCTTGTATCTCAAATCATACGGTGAAAAATCATTCAAGACAAACGTTTTGTTGTTGTAGCAATAAATGAGTCTACAAAGTGTTTCTTAAGTGCCGTCCATTTTAAGAGTTGAGTTTTTTGAGGTCACTTTATAAAGAATTGAACGTATTTTGTGCGAGCGCTTTTCTTCATGAAATAACCTCAAAAATCAACTCCTTAATATTGGGCGGTATTTAAGAAACATCCTGCGTATTCATTTATTTGCTACGACAGCGTAACATTTGCTCACACGAAATTATTTTTCTCTGAAAAAGTAAGAAATCTCGCACAACTATTTATTAGTAACGTCTCATAGAATCGAGTTAACAAACCAATTAATTAACTAATTAATTAACCAATAGTTCTTGTTATCAGAAGAAAAATTCAATTCCGAAGTATATAGAATAATGTTGGATTTAAAGTGAAACTTTTTGAAACAGAGCATTATTCACTTAGAGTAACGTCGGGCGTCTATAAGCACCTGCGATAAAAAAAAGAAATCAGGATTTCCCCATTATTTATAAAGAACGGTACTTCGAAAGAGCCCGTAAAGTTCGATGTTAACGACCATCGATCATTCGTCGCCAGTCGGGATCGTTTCAGCGTGGCGACAAATCGGGAACGGAAACTACGCGCTGCATCGTCGCCGGATAATTGACAGCTTCATTACAACGCCATTTCTAATTACATCGCATGGGAATGTGGCTCGCAGCGATCGTCAGCGATTTCCAATTGAAATCGTGTCCAGGGAATCACAAGCTGTCGTTTGCGAGCCGCATCGGGTTTTCCGCCGAATGCATGACAAAACCGGTGCATCTCGTCCAATCGAGATCGATCGCGCGCTTACAAAAAACAAAACAGCCCTCCCGTATTGAGTAGAACAATGATACACAACGATGTACCGCGTGCAACATGTGCCGTAATTCGAAATCACATGTGTATGTCATTTCGAAAAAATAAATCGCAAATTTTCTCGTAAAATTTTGCGAATTATAAGCACAAAAAAGTGCTAGATTCACGTAAATAATTATTTTATTACTTTTTAGTATATTTTTTACTTAGAAGTAATATTTGCCTGATCCAAGAAAAATATCTTCTAAATAAATAATAAATTGTTATAAATTAAATAAAATACACCTGTATCAAATAAAATTTGTTTAATCGAAATAAAAATTTATTAAGGAATATGGCGGTAATTTATTTGAATCTAATATTTTTTTCTGTGTATAAAACTTCATATTTTACGATGATCGAAATATTAAATATTTTTTATTAAGATACTTTTTATTTATCTAAGTGTATTTCGATATTTCTGTACAATGATACATCACGTGTAAAGCTGAATATACAATGAACGAATGAACAAAGAACGAACAGCGAATGCAAATTTTCGTTATTATTACAATTTGGAAAATGTGTACATTGAGAAAAAAGCACTTAAACATCTATTTGTCGGGGTATATAAGGTTCGTTTCACAGAAGTTCATAAAAGTCGTGTCCGCTGAGTTGTGAATTAATATACATGTTACAGCGGTAATTCACAAAGTAATGTGCGATCAAAGCGAAAAATCACTGGAAGCTAAATGGGAACGAAACACTTTCGTTTTGATAACACAGATGACCGTATCCTGTCCGGATTGGATAGCCGCTGAGAGAGGTAAATTCGCAGTAATGAGTTCCAGAAAGGATCGTCTCGACTTTTATCGACTTCTGTGAAATAAACCTTATTTATATGAAATAAATCTTACGTCGTACAAATGAATTTTTTAATACTTTTTTCTCAGTGCATGCTATAACGAATCCGAGCGGAAAATTTGGGCCAATTTGCTCATAAGGTGGTTTATCCAAAATATTTAGACGCGAATATTCATATACATCCATATTACACGTTCATTATTCGTTCGCTCAATGTATACCCACTTTAACACGTTGACCACCGCGTCACCCAAATCTGGATGACGGCCATCTTTCCGTGGAGACCCCGTCACCCGATTTCGACGCTTTTCTTCGCCCAATTTAGCAGGATTTTACAAGTAACTCGCAATAGTTTCCATTTGTAACGCAGGTATATTATAAAAATAATATATATAAACACATATATAAATGTATAAAATATTATATTAACAGGCTCTCATACCATCATGCAAATGAAAATATTATCACATTATCTTATTTTTTGGTGATATTCTCCAAAACAAAACAATTTATGTTACGCTGGTAAAACAAACAAATTAATTACAGGCCGGTATATTGGTAATGTGTTACAGTGCGGTTCAGTATGAATTTGGGCCCCGGGAGAAACATACCCGATCTACGTTAGGCGGTCAACGTGTTAACACGTGTCGCAATTATACACGTGAATACATGTCACGATAAATGCACACGCGATGATCATAAACGCGTACTACGCGGAAAGCCGAGGAGAATTCACGTTTTTATGTCAATTTTCCGCCGAGACGGAACATTCAAAGAGCTTCAAGTTTTTTACAAGCGGCGCAAAATGATCCTGCCATCGCTGCAGCGGCAGATACGCGAGATACATTGTAGTGCGTCCGCGCGTCGCACTTGATACCTCTTCTGCAGAGGACGAGCGGTGCAACACTATAACGGGGCCTCGGTCTCTGACAAAGGATTCGCTCGTCGATATCTTCGCGTAGAAAAGTCCTAGTGACGTGAAACCAAATGCATTCGAAAGTTGAGATTATCCCCTTTTCCGATGAGATAGCGAACATATGTTCAAATCGTTGATTAAAAATCTTGTTTTTCACATAGGATGTCTGATGCAAATCATACTATCCGTCATATATTTGTAGTTTAAATCAATATGAACAAAAAAGTCCTATACCATTTTATAAACAACCACATAAAATGAATTTTTAATTATAGAAAATAGTCATCACAGAAGCTTCTTTAATTAACAACTCAAAAATTTTTGTAGTTATTTGCAAAAGGACCTTTTTGTTAAAAATGGCCCGGTCTACAGGTATATGGTGGAAATTGTATTCAACGACAGATTTAAAACTCGAGATTCAAGGTTCAATATACTAATGTCGGTCGTTAAGTGCAACATATATTTCTAGATTAGGCTATTGTGAACAAAAAAATCCTCTACCATTTTGTAAATAACCATGCAAATTTTTGAGTTATTAATTAAGAAATTCTTTATATATTGCCATTTTCAATCATTAATAACTCAAAATTTTGCGTGGTCTCATATAACAATATGAGAGCGAATTGCTCTTACTATTATTGCTTAATATTAATAAGATGTTTTAGTTTGTGGTTTTCGTTACATGTTTCGGCTATATGAGTATACGGACATTTATTATGATTTAGTTGGACGTTTCGAAGCGAGTAAAACCGAAATTACGTAATTGCTACGTCAAGAACGGAACGTTCAAAATTCTGGCAACGAGATTAGTCATCGTGTTTCACTCCCGACGGACGAAGAGCAATGGTAAAACCACCGGAGCTTCGTACCACTGAAACTCCATGGCTCTCCATTCAGCCTCGATTTGTAGCAAGTTCTTGAAATACTATTATCTTGCGGATTATCCCGATATATATTCCGTCGTTTCATTTCGCCCATTTGTGTGAAACCACGATATGACTGCAATCAACGTTTCCTTTCGACATTTCTTTTGATCGCGAGTTTCTTCCATGAATATAACTAATTATTAAACTCAATTACAAATTATACCCAGTTATTTGTAAATTCAACTGAAACTCGCCGTCAAACATCGCATATCTAACGAGAATAAATTGCATGATTAATTGAATTATATATTATCCTGAATATGTGTGATTTGTAAATTATCGCCGTTAGTAATTTCCCACACATACACGCAGCTGTCCAATCATAACGGCGAATAGAAAAAACGTTTAAGCGAGCAATTAGATTGAACTAAATTAAATTCATAATTATCTGTCTGCTGAATCGCGAATTAATATATATATATATATATATATATATACACGCGTTGTAGCGGCAATTCACAAATACATGAAAGCAATACATGATCAAAGCAAAGAATCACTGGAGCCTAAATGGGAGCGAAATACTTTCGTTTTGATAACACGGATGACCCGTCCGGATTGGATGGCCGCTGAGAGAAGTCAATTCGCGGTAATGAGTTTTAGAAAGTGTCGTCTCGACTTTTATGAACTTTCCGCGTCCTACAAAGTATATACATCTGCACTGACCCTGCGTGTAATGGCTGGTATGAATTTACGAGGGTCAATATAAACCAGATTTTTTACCTGCGGATTCAGAAAGAGCCGCAAGCGGGCCGAGGCTCCAGGCAGTTAGGTAAAGGTTTGTGGAAGAGAGCGCCCCCCTGCAACATTCCTCAGCTGCTGTTCCCTCGTCAGTAGCATCATGACTGAACAAAAGGTACCTACGACCTATTGTGCAACATATTATCATCCAATTTCATGACGCCAACGAAGGCGTCAAACCGACTGAAATTTTGACCAGACTCCAAGCACAGTTTGGAGATGGTAACCTGTCAAGAACCCAAGTGTTTGATTGGGCCAACAAATTTCGCAGTGGTTGTGATGCTGTGGAAAACGAAAGTCACCAATGTCGTCCGCGATCGAGTGTCACTGATGAGAACATTCGGGTCGTTCGCGAACTTGTGGAAGATGACCGACGCCTAACTATTGTCGAAATCTCATCAAAGGTGGGCATAAGTATTGGAAGAACTGCTTATCGCAATAAACGACGCCGGCAACCCATTTGCGACGTTTTGCTTCTCCATGACAACGCGCGGCCGCATACAGCAGCCTTAACCCGCGATAAACTCGGAGAAATGTACTACACTTCTCTTGATCACCCTCCTTATAGCCCCGATTTATTCCCATGTGACTTTCACTTGGACCCCTGAAGGAGGCTTTAGAAGGGGAAAGATTTAACGACGACGCAGCGGTGGAGCAGTACGTGCGCAGTTGGCTGTTGGAGCGCTCTTCTCCTTTTTTTGATGAGGGGATCAAGAAGTTGCCTATCCGGTGGAGAAAATGCATTTTCGTTGAAGGGAACCACGTAGAAAAATAATATATCACTTTTGTAATTTTATCTGTTACTAATAAATCTGTAAAAAAAAATCCGGCTTATATTTGAATGACCCTCGTATTATTAACACTTTTAGCACGAATGATGGCGCCATTAACTCTAATTTCAATAATTTAATGGCTAAAAACAGGCGTTAAGAGGCAAGTCCATCCGCGAGTGTCGCTTAAATTATTGTTCAGTGAAAAAACAAGCCGGCAACGAATAAAATAATGAAATGGGAAATAATTGAAATAAAACAAGAGCCGCGGCGGGCTTTCCGTTTAGCGTTTCAAGCATCGTTAAATTGAAACTCATTTCCGCATTTTACTCGCCTGGATATTATTCATTTAACGATCATTAGGTAACTTCGCATCAAAAGTATATCGCATATTGTGTAAAACAGTAGCAATTTCTGTAAAGAGGGTCCTCGAGAATTTAATCGAGCTATTTATCAGTCTCATCCTTGAGCTATTATTAACCTTTTTTCGTAAGTACCGACAAAGTATTAAAGTATTTGATGTGGAATAAGCTTGCGATTGCCGGTTAATTAAACTCTCGACGAGGAACAAGAGGCTTACAGGCGACTCCGGTCTTCCGCCTTTCAATCGAGGCATCTTCAATCGATATAGGTGATGGAAAGGGCGGGNGGGGGGGGCATCGCTTCACGTTGAAATCGTTAAAAATCTTTCTTTCGTTGGACTTTGTCGTTCGCCATGCGTGTCAAATTATACTGTAATACGTAATGTTACGTTTATGAAGTGAAATCATACGTTTCGTCGAATGGCCGAACGAATCAGCCGAACGAAACCAAGCCAACCACAGTGGATGCGGCGCAACCTCGGCATTTTGACTCTTGATTCGCGTGTATTATTAAGCGAAATACGAATCGCGGAAATGGCCGTAACTGCGAACTCGAGATTCGGCTGCATGAAAATTTGAATACGCTATCATAACGGTGCTTCGCTTGAAATTTCCTTATCATCATCATCTTCTTCTTCTTCGAGAGCTTCCAACTCGATATCACGCGTTCTATTTCGCGGGAATCTAAGTAAGAAATAACTGCTGACGAGATACTAGCTCATCATATTGATTTCTAGCGAACAGTAGTAAATGCCAATACTAATTTGACATTGGCGGAATACCGATATGATAACAATGGGTCAAGATTTGAAAGATAGTATTACAATAGCAATTTTTGTGCAATAATGACTATTATTACAATTGAAGAGCTCAGTGCAAAAACCGGTCAGCTTCGTTTTTCGAAATTGTACAGTATGAACATGTTTTTCAAAGTAAGTTATGCAAATTTTTATTGATACTGTACAATTTCAAAAAATGAAGCTAACCGATTTTTGCATCAAACTCCTCCCTTCGATTGTCAAATATTGCAGGGAGAAGGTTAGAATATGGCCGAAATTTGTATTGGTTTGTATTCGCAGACGTACATTTTTTATATCATATGAGGTGAAAAACATCGGAACGAGACAAAACTTGGCTGGAATCAAGCTTGGGTCTTCCGTTGAGCGGGCAACCGCTTTCTCATCACTGAGCTATTGAAGCTCCACGTTACCGATATCTCCCGCTTATACAAAGCATTGGCAAAGCGTGGTATCATAACATGAAATCCATTTTTCAATACTGAATTGGTATCTCGCCGGTCTCCAATACTGGATGTACATGATTCTCTCATGGAAGACGGCGCTATTCGTTTTCACAGGTTCGAATTGTAACGTTGTTACGTTATTGCACACTTCCCGTTATCGCACGATTACGCCGTTATAAATGAGCCCGAGCTGTTCTTTTTCCGGCCGTCGTTATTTTTTCGCGGAGTTCTCTCGCTAAATCAGCGGAAGAAAAATTTCCTCCGGCGCTCGGAGCGACGCCTCCTCTTCATTTATTTTAGGCAGTCGGCCGTTCCGCGACGCCCCATCGAGCTCGCCCGTTTAAAGCAATAGTACGGAACCCGGGGAAGAGAATCGCTTCGCTCGCATGGAAGTGGATATCATAACTCTAATTGAAGATATCGCCTCGGGCAATTTATAAAGCCGGCCAGCCGTTTCTCATCATTCTCCGCATCGTGCGCCGCATCCGGGTCTCTCTTCCGAAGACGTCCCACGCAACACCGACGCCGCCCGTTAATAAACAGAAAGTTCAACGGACAACTTAGCGCCGTAAATAGTCCGCCGGAGCACTTCCGAACTTCGGCTCTCCCTCTCGCGATAACATTGTCGGCTCGCTTATTCATAGACGCCCACCATTGTTCGTCGGAAACTCTTCCTCCACGCGCAATCGGACGGCCGTGAGCGTTTCATAAGACGTTAACGTTACTTTCGCCCGTCTCTCCAGTAATCCTTCTCGAGTTATTAAGCGAGAGATCGCCTTATGGCCCCCGATAAACTGACGATCCCTTTACGTCGCGCGAAAATTCAATCTTCGAAAAGGAGGTCGTCGACAAGTCCTCGACGAGTCTTCGGACTCGCCATTTCATCTTTTATCGTTCGCGATAAATAAGTAAGCAGTAGATTAAGCGGTTCTCTTTCGGGAGGCGGAGGGGATGTATGCCGAGAGGTCGATGTATAAAAATGCGTGCTACGCCGCGGAATTATCGAGCGATCGTTTCTGGCGGGAAATGCGGCTGCGCGCGAGCGGGATCCACTGACCGGCCGCGATACATTATGCCGATCCGGTATTTACGAGCCACCTGATGACCGTAAACGCTTTTAACCGGCAGGAAATTCGGCCGGTCGACACGTGCGTCTATCTTCTCTCTCTCTCTCTCTCTCCCTCTTTCGTACTTCTCGATCTATGAATTACGCAGCTTGCCGACAGGTATGTCTTTCGCCGTTTATTCCCAACGTCAATCGCTTCCGCTTGTGGTAGATTGCGTGGAAACGAGTTCGACACGCATGCGACCACTTGAACGCAAATTTACAAATTTATTTATTTAATTTTTATCGAAATTGCGCGGCGAAATTAAAACGTTGCAAAGTTAAATTTTCATTCTGGCATACATCGTGTGTGTGTGTGTGTGTGTGTGTGTGTGTGTGTGTGTGCCGAGCTCGTATATGAGCGTTTGCGGTCGAGAAATTACTCGACGCAATTAACATAACATTTTTCGCCTAAATAAATTAACAGTCTACTCGCCAGACCATAATGGAGAAGTCGTGTAGCCCGTCGCATCAGACACGCGAAATCTACAGCCAAGAGACAAAACTCGCGGCGGCGGGGAAGTGTTCCATTGCGAGTATTCGGCAACATGTGTTCCACCACGCGCGAAATTATCCTCTCGACGGACAATCGAAAGCAATAACCCGATTAAAGCTTTTCATTTTCCGGTTAATTTGTGGTTTAGACTTAAATGTAATCTGGAAATAATATAAGAATTATATTGTTTCTACTCATGGTTAATTATTAAACTTTAAAAATTACCACTACAAAATCATCAGTTTAATGATTAATCATAAATAGAAAAACGCGACCTTTGTATTATCATCAATTTAAGTCTAAAGCACAAGTTAATCAAAAGATGAAAAACCATGTCTGAAACGAACGCAGCTTTCGGTCGACACCGACTCCATCGATAGCACGTACAATAAAAAATTTTGTTAAATTTAACACATTTCACATATCTCAAACGGTTTACATAAATTTTTGTGTTAATTTAACACAAGGTGAATATGTTGAAAAGTAACACAGATATTGTGTCAAAAATTAATATATAATTAAATGAATATCCGTAATATGTCAATCGACATTGAAGTATAAAATGTGTTATTTTAACACGTATTGAATATCGATTCAGTACAGAATATTGAGATAACATATACACAATATGTTAATTTAATACACGGGTATGTTAAAAATTTTAATAAAAACTGATTTCAACACAAGTACAAAATGTTCTTCACTATGTGCGCACGGTGCGAGAACCAACCACGATATTTGCCGTTCAATGGTTAGACCGCTTTTCCTCGCCGGCGATAAAACGTTTGCTTCCGTCACGATCCGTCTGACACAAGATAAAAGACGAAGAGTACGTCGTTTCTCTCTCTCTCTCTCTCCCTCCCTCCTTTGCTTTTTTGCAATTTGTGAAACAAAAGCGACGTTCACGTCGGATTCACGACAGACAAGCCGAATCAGGACACGCGAACCGATATACCGCGGGCATAACGTATGCGACACCTCCGAGAATTCCGCCGGTCGGTAATAATTCACGAGTCGAGCGTAAAAAGCGGCCGAACTCTCTCTCTCTCTCTCTCGCTCTCGGTCGGTCGGTTTGAATTGAAAACATTCGATTGAGAATGTTAATCTTTCAACGTCGCGAATACGGGTTCACGTGAGGATCGCCCGTTATCTATCTATAACCGAGATATATTACCGTTCTATGTCTCGTTCGTCTATAATTATATACCAACCTGCCATCGCGCGCCGCGAATAGAACCACGACGTCGGTCGGCGCATAAAAATACCTATCGGCAACCTTGCACTCCATTGACCGCTTTATTACCGTAATATGTCGTAACGCGGTATATACGTGTGCAACGGCCCCAACGCTTACGTGTATCCTTCGAAACTGGAAACTAGATGAAACAGCGCGCTGTATACGTCAGCTCGTGTGGTAGTTCCCAGTATCTGTCCGATAGTATACGTCAGCTATAGAGAGCGAGAGAGAGAGAGAGAGAAAACGAAATTTCAGACACTGCATTTCGCACACAGGTATGTTACGCGTTCCACGTCATGCTCGCAAATTGAAAAATCCTTTCGCCCGATTGCGCCCCAAAGTTCTCGGTATCCTTTGTACTCGATTGGGGTTCCGGAAGCAACAGTACAAAACGGACGAGCGGAAAAAAGATGGAGCAAGTGTGATTCGTGTAGTATAAAATAGATTTAATATATCTACTAATCGCCGGATGAGCTCGCACTGGACTTAAATCTAGGTGAGGATCGCGATACATCCGTAAAGGAGAAAAAGTACTTCCTCCTTCCATTTCTTCCCTCCTCCACTCTTGTCCCGATAACGCTCGTGCGAATCCCGCGAATCGCGAGACACCGAAACGGTGCCATGGGATACGCGCGAAACTTTCGTTCCTGCGAAAACACACGTTTTGTCTGAGACCAGGGCGGGAGCGGAAAATAAGCATCGCTCGAGATAACATCGCCGTGTGTTTTGCAATATTCATTCCGAGACACGTGGTCTGGTCACGATAATTCCGCGTGTCGCATGTTATCGTGTTTAAAAACTGTCGTGCGGAAACGCAATTCCATCGTTGCTTTTCCCGCTTCGAATCGATAGCAAACATGTCCACTGTACGCGAGAGAGTTAGTGACGGAACCAGAGAAAGAGAGAGAGAGAGAGAGAAAGAGTATAAAATATTCTCTTAAGTTGAATCAGTGAAAATCTTGTTAGTTGAATCTATAAATATTATAGTTAAAAAAACTGTTTTTTTTCCATTTTTGGTCGGAAAGAAACCGAAAAAATCCGTAGAAAAACTGAAAAATTCGTTTTTTTTCAATCATCTGCGGAAAGAAACCGAAAAAAATCGTTAAAAGATCGAAAGAAAATTGGACTAAGTCTTCAAAACTATAAGTAAAACAATATTATAGCGATAATCGATGAATATATGTTAATTTAGTGGAAATATTTCCATTTTGCTTCTTTATCTTACATTTCATTAATTCTGGCCAGTGAAAGATTCATTGGAAATGGCTATTATGCGTCCTATAGCAGAAATATATACACACACACACATATATATATATATATATGTGTGTGTGTGTATATATATATATGTGTGTGTATATATATATATAGTGTCTTAGTTTAAATAGAAAATGAAACAAAAAAATAACCGTCTTATCGAAGAGAGTGAGGGAAGAAGGGAGGGAGGATACGAGCCGCGAGTCTCTTAGTCGATACGTGTCCCGTTTCTAATTAACCGCGCTTATAATTAATCACTCGTCAGGAGAGCAGTAATTAAGTAATGGACCGAGTGCACTTATAGGCACACTGCCGCGGAATATCGCGAGCGAACGGACCCCGGCTAATTTCCGTGGGCACTGCGCGGCTTCGACGTAACTAATTATCTAACTAATTATCTAACTAAACCAATCAGTGCCTTCCAGACGAACAGATCGCGCGCTGAGCTACTGCTAAAAAATAAAAAAATAAACAAGAGGGAGACACGTTTCGCCTGCGCGTTCTCCAAGGCAGTTCCAAAGAGTTCGCTCGCTCAGGAAAGTCGTCGTCGTTGATAAAACCACCTCGTCGCGGTGTCCACTCCAAGTTCAATTAATTCGCACGCGCTGTCAGGTCGAAATATCTTTTGCAAAGAAGAAATTAAAAAAAAAAGAAGAAAAAATAGGAAAGGGAATCCTCACGCGACGACATTCAACGACGCCCGAGTAAACGGGTATCGCGTTGCCGGAGGGACGCCGAAGCGGGTCACGTCGCATCCTCTGTCGCGTCCTCCGCTCTGGGAGTCATTGACGTTCATCTTCCCCGTGGCATTCGCAGTGGCGATTGCGGGGTGATGAAGAAAGGTTGTTAAAGTAACTCCACGGCCGCGGCCGGTAACAGTTCGCGTACATTCGCATCTCGGGAGCATTCACCGTGCGTAACGCGTGCGCGGAATTGCGTGTCGGACGGCTATCTCTCCCGATGGCGAGCGTGTATAAATAATTTCGTGAGACCAGGAGAGAGGAGGATTCTCCCGCATAAGCGCCACATGACGACGCGTGGCGCAGTAATCAAGATAATATGGTTTGCATTACGGTTGCCCGTCCGTCGAGGGAGTGTCCTTGCTTTTGTACGACCGACATGACACACAAATGTTAAATTAGCCCCGGGCTAATTGTATGTATCCAGCGCGAATTCAACATCGATGGCGGCAAGAAGCGGCCGGCGAAAAGTGTAGGGGCCGTCTTTTATAGCCGTGGCACTTTTCGCGCGAAAGTTTACGGAGGCTCGGTCGAGCGGGCTCTCGGACGAATTTCGGGCCGAAAAATAGGGGAGAAGGGGTCCGAATTTGGACCGGCTCTTAGATTGGACCACCATGTATTTTGAAAAAGAGAGATATTTGCAATGTCATGATGGGTACACTGGCTTAAGTGTGGTAGAACAACGAGGCACACTGAGAAAATCAATTTAGTTGTCTCAAATAAAATTCTTGTTTGGATATGGGTAAATAAATATTTTGATTGTGAGAACCAGAGTTGGTTCCTTGAATCAAAGGTTTGGTTCTCTGAAGCAAAAATGAGAAAAAGATTTAGCTCAGAGGACCAAATTTTGCTTTTCATAATCCAACAGTTAACTAAATAGGTCTCTCAGTGTAGCCATTCCGCTCACTCTCGTTGAGACTTGGAAAGTAGTGGTGTGTGAATATTATTTTTCCTGATATCTCGAATCAGATTTTTTCCGCATTCTGTAAGTAGCACAGTTTTAAACGTTACTAATGAAAAGTATATTATCTTAAATACAATGTGATGTATCTGTTTTTATATAAAATACATAATATAATGATTAAAATATATAAGACAAAAATATAAAAAATAAAAATATGTTTTTCTGATGCAACTTACAAGTTGCCTAATCTGAACTAGTACGAGTTGTTTATAGTAGACCGTCGCAATGTCCAACACAGGACACGACGTGTTTCATTACTGCTAGAAGCTCGAAAACGTTCTCTTTTCTTTCAACTTTCAGATTCAAAATGATGCAAAGCGGATGGAAAATGGATTGAAAATAAATTGCAAATGCCGTTGCGGCGGATAAAAATAGGGACTATGGTTTGAATGAATGTAGTAGGGTGTATGGAGTTTCTAAAGCTACAATAAGAAGATATGTTATGAAGAAAAACTGATATGTGAATGGCTCTAGCGAGACTACGTTTATTTGAGATATGGGAAAAGTTTCAGCTGATCATATTATCGTGTTAGAAAAGTGTTTCTTCGGGTTGAACCGTTAAAGACGTTCAAAAACCTACTTTATGTCACAAAAAAGTTAACTGTCAATTTGGTAAGCCTACCAAAAATGTAATTATTTCAAAAGCCCACAAATATATTTTCAATTATCAGTTTACTAGAATATATAATTTATTTGTGCCCTTCCATTGTAGTTTAATGGTTAGTTTTCTTTCTTTTGGTATTTTTTTAACGGTTTGAGCAATTTTCTTAGATTGTAGGTTAATTAATTTCATTGGTTTTGGGAATCGGATTGTAGGATGGATAGGAAACCTGTGGTCCAATTTACGAAACCAGTTGCTTAGAATAGATTGGTGTCAATAGTCTAGTTTTTTCATAGTCCTATTTTTATTAAATGTTTTTGGCTATTGTAAATAAATGACACAAAACTATATATGATGTTTGTCTTATTCCCATTTCCTTCCTTCAATCTTTTATGTTTGTATACAAGAGAAAAATTAAAAACCAATCCAAGTTACTTATCCCTACGTTCGTGGTAGATAGCGGACTCCCTTGATGCTCGAGTTTAGCCCGAGTGTAAATTCCGACACGAATGCATGTTAATCGGATACGATAACCACAAACGAAATTCCAAATCCGGCGATACGACTCGCGACGGAGTTGTTCCCGCCGTGCAATGCGTATCACGCGTTGCACACACGAGCGCGAATTAAAAAAGATCAACGCAGTTTCAGAATTCTTTTTGGGAAGATAATCCGGCGGACGTGTTTAAGCCCGTTAACGCGTTGCGGATTCTCGAAACTTTCTGCCATGGAACACCCTGGAGTCGCAAAATCCCCACAATTTCTACCGTTTCACAGCTGCAGCTGCGGAAAAGGGACAAAGAATTATTTAAAGTAGAATTAACGGTAACGCGCGTTTACGAAAGTGACTTTCGTCGACGTAGCTTGCTTCTCCGCGACGATAGTTCTCGCTAGAACATCCGGCCGCGATAACGCGGTGTTATCGCTGCCCGTCGCCGAGACACCGTCATTTCTCGAGCTCCTATTCGCGATGCGGATGGATGGGTCCCGGAATTTCGGTTTACGATGCCCTGGAGAGGCGCTCATAAAATATTCGCATCCACGCTGACATTTAGTATCGCGACATCGGAGAGGAAGTTCACTCTTTTGTTCGGCGGAAGAGCCCGGTATCGAGTTACGATACGGCGCGACGCTGCGCGGCGATGGATCAATTTTTACGATAGTTGACTATTATTCCGCGCCAAAAAGCAAGTCGCGATTTATCCGCGTCGATAAAAATCGCACAGGCGCGAATGAAGGCGAATAAAACAGAACAGTCTGAGAGATTGCTGTTCCCCCGCTTCTCTCGAGCCGACAGTGGTCTGAGATTGACATTTCGAAAGTCGAAAGTCAATTTTTCAAGTTTCCCCTCAAGTTGATATAAACGCATATATTTATAATTTCCTATTCCTATTCCTAATCAATTAATCGTATATTGTTATCATGTATTATTCTTATATCATTCATCGGTAAATGTGATGATAAAAATATCGCTTATTCAAAGGCAACTTTTAGTCATATCTGTCACATTGTTGCAAAATTGTGCTACATGTTACATTATTTTAAATAGTGATGGTTGCATTTTATCTATTTAATATGCTAAAAAAACACATGACACAAGATAAGGAATTTCATATTATGTTATTGTTCTTCTTATTAAACAGAGATAATAATTAGATTTGTAGTTAAAGTAACCTTATGATAGAAAAGTATTTTCTTACCAATACTTCAGGAAAGGTTTTAAGAGTTTCTGAAAGTTTCCGACAAATATAGTATAATAATGGTCAACATTTACACTACAAAAATCTGTCACGTTTGCTTTGCGTTTTTCCAGGACCTTTGAAAATAATTGACCCTTTTTTAAATCCGTATAACCTTATACAGAATCTGATAAGACTCTATATAAAGTTTGGAAAGAATCAGAAAATGAAGATATTCACATGATTGCAGTTTGAAGCGATCGAGCGAAAATAAAAAAATTTTTCAAGTTTAACTTCGGTAAAAAAACAAAAATATGGAAAGAACAAAAAACAATAAAATTGTGCAAATATGTCGATATTAATATAAATAAATAAGAAAAACAGAAAAGATTGCGCGCGCGCGAAAAGTCATTGTATTCGATCACGAGTTCAGCGGTGCAATAACGTGTGTGTTCGCGAAGTCGCCGATCGACGGAAACGCGAAGTCACCCTTTCTGGGTGTGGACGCGGTGTCGTGCAGTTCATCACGACGGTGGATCCTTGAGACACGACACGGAAACCCGTGGCTGGGTGTATCAAGCTGTAAAGTCGTAAACGCGGTCAGATCGAAATGAACAGCCGCGCGGGAAAGCACGATGTGACAATGCCTTCCTCGAGGT
The DNA here is from genome assembly GCF_001313825.1 of Dinoponera quadriceps. NCBI lineage: Eukaryota > Metazoa > Arthropoda > Insecta > Hymenoptera > Formicidae > Dinoponera > Dinoponera quadriceps. The sequence continues at coordinate 3,769,152 of NW_014554899.1, read as the reverse complement.
CGACAATATCGATTCGAAACTACCGGCGTTGTTACGCTACGCCCCGACACCAAAGCGGATACGGCGTGGACACATCAATAAATACGACCCGCGACATCCCACTTCCTTTGTTGTAATTCCTATGCGATCCATTTCAGAAAGGTCATTACGCGCGTATAGATTATGAACGAATTGTAATACCCGCGCGATACGGAAAACACAATGTTGTCAGGATGAAAAATGCCGCTTGGAAAATTTCGCGAGAATGTTCTAATGAAAAAGGTGTCCATCGCATCGAGTATAGCGCGAATAAGTGTTACATGGCAAAGTGCGATCGACGAATTCGCGGTAATATTTGCGTTGACAGTGCGCGTTGGCAGCGTTCACTCATATTTATCCTTGAGTCGACTCTTGTTCAGCCAAAACTATTCCCGTCATTCGTATTCTCGCGAAAATTAGGCGGAAACGCGCGAGGATCTCTCGTATGAATTCACTCGCATGAACCTGCGTCGCGAGTCTGAGGCGATCGCTCGTGTTCCCGCTGCGGCAACTTTTGACAAATCGACTTTCATAGCGTAATTCGCTCACTCGTTCACTCGTACGGCCAGGACCCGGAACGTGGGTCGCTGGCGTCGGACGAGGGAAAAAGGGACGAGCCGAGGTGGTCCCGGTAATTGAGCGGCGGGATTTAGACGTCATACGTCACTCGCACGCCTAGGGCTGAAAGAAGAAACTTTCATACCCGTGACCGCGTCAAAAGGTCGCTCGATCGTACACGAAAGCCCCTACGGAGAGCCCCTCTCTCTCTACTCTCTCCGGACTGACGAATAACGCGCGAGAACGCGGGGATGTCTCTCACTAAATTGAATCTGCCCGCGATCCCCAATAATTAACATAGTTAGGTGTCGAAATTCGAAGAAATCTCCTGATCCAAATGGAATCTCACTAAGTGGAATTATACAACCGCGGTCGCCATCGTAATTCGAAAAGATCGGACGCGAGCGACAGAGCTAGATAGATAGATAGATAAAGGCATTCATTTTCGTTCGCGTATATCCTTTAATATAATATAATTAACCAAATCTTATTTTTGCATAACGCATACGATCCAGTGAAGAATCTATTTTGTACAGTTTATGGATATCTATAGAACATCCGCAATATCCAGAAATAGACATAACTTTAATATTCCATGGATGTTCTCAGCAGTTGCAAACGGTTATCTTATGAATGTCCATAGGACATAAACTGGACATTCTATGGATATCCGTCATGTTCAGAGAGAATATCCATCGTACTTTCATAAGACATCTATGTGCTATTTGGGTTGTTATACGTGTGACGGTGTGAACCTCGTTATTCGAAAATCAATTTGAGTCATTCATATTTTAGGAGCGACAGAGATAACGAGAAAAAAGGGGAAAACATAGAGAGAGAGAGAGAGAGAGAGAGAGAGAGAAAGAGTCATGAGTCGAATCTCCAGGTCGCGTCAATTGTCCGCGATGGTCGCAGTAGTAAGAACACTTTTCGATCAGACAGGCGCCTCGGCGTATGATACGCCAAAACCTATTTCCCACGGGCGCTATGATTCGATTCGATACCGCCACCGCGCGAGAGAGTTACCGCCGCTTCTCTCTCCGGTGGCACCTTTTTTCCCCCACCGCTTCACGTCTCCTTTCTTTTCTCTTATCTCCGCGAGCAACGTCGTGAAGTCCTATAACCCTCTCGAGATCCGTTCGGGAAAGAGACGGAGAGAACGGAGAGTGGAAACGACAGACGGAAAGCGGGGCATATAAGCGCGGAACTGGGGAGAACACCGGGGTGAACAAAAGTTTTCGATTAACCCTTCGCGCCAGCTCGAGACGGCATTCGCGCGCAACGAGAAAACTGTATAATAAGCACTCCGCCAAGTGTCCATCCCTGTTTCTCTCCGCGTTCTTTTCTTTTTTTTCACCGTGCGTGACGCAACAAACACGTGATGTTCGAGGAATTGCGGAAGATTTCTTTCTTTCTCTCCCTTCAGCCGCGAAATTTTCCTCTCACGCTTTCCTTTTGCATCTTCGAATCAAATGCGCTCTCTCTCTCTTTCTCGCGCTGTAATCTCTTCTCCGTCGCAAATCGTTGCGCATTTTGCGTTTCGAGCAAAGTATTTCACACGGAAGTATTCATAAATTGAAAATTCGATACTCGAGCGACGATGTGAAACATACGATAACGACCGGGTGGATCCAGTGACATTTTTTACGCACAGTGCCACGGATAAATTAATGATAAAGCAATTTAATCACGGAAGTTAATCATAATAAATAATAATGAGCTTCGGAAAGTAGGAAATAAACCTCGCCCCGATTCGCGCTCTGTGTCTCGTTTTGAATGTTATCCCGGAAAGTGCGATGAAAAGACGACGACTCTACGTCCGCGCCTCCTCTCACGTTCTTCATTTTGCTCGAGGAACTTTCGGCGACGAGCGAGGACGAAAGAGAATCGAATTTCAGCGAGCCGAAGGGTGCTTTGCTCCGTCGGTGTTCTAACAAGTTTTCGAAGGGAACGATGTTTTCCTGCGAGGTCGCTCACTTTAAGGCGCCGTAAAGCAGAAAATAGTTCACGTCAGGCCGCAACATGGCGATATTGTGGCGCGCGCTCGGTAAGTAATATGTGGAACGCAAAATCTTGTCAAGGTGAATTTACAGTAATACTTCGTTCGGCAAGATAAGCGCGGCGGTATAGCCTTGCCGCTAGCTGTGACGCTGTGCAAATTTTGCTCAACGCAAAGCGGCTCTCGCGCGCGTTAGCTATTATGACAGGTACGATCGTAATAATAACTACACTCTGATCAAACTCTAACGGTTGATACGCCGGGAGACGTATCTCGAGAGAATATGCGGAATATATGGATAACATAATAATCGCTGAAGATCTCTTCCGCTGACGCACACCCATCGAGCTTTCATGATTTTGGAAGAAAAGAAAAAATCAGTCTCGCTATTCAGAAAAACTCGCCATAGTCAACTGTGTGCCATAAATATTCAAACATTAAAATCTCGACCCAGCTGATGGATTTAATTATGTATTAATTAATTCACTTTCAGAGCGCAAGCTCGAAGGGAGATTTTTTGAGAAGCTCCTCGTATAATATGTTACGCACAGAATACTGTCCATGAGGAGGAAAAAGAGAGAGAAATAGAGAGACGAGAGAATATCTCGCTTCTAATGTTAAATGCTGTTTCATCTTGGCTAAGGAGGTAACATATTTATGAACGCGAAAGCATTTTTCAGCCAATTGAAATTATTTCATGAAATTATTCTAACTGAATTTATTCTATAAAGAAAAGTCACTGCCGCCGTCACGAATTCCTTCGCTTCGACGAGAAGAAGGAGAAAAAGGCCTGAATAATGACTTCGCAAATAACTCCATTTAAGCGCCGATGCTTCTCTTCGGCAACAGGTGACGTAACCGCACTATCCGGATTCCCTGCTTCGCCGGAGATCCAAACGCGTTCCCGTTTGTCAAGCTCCTCTCTTTACGCCCGTAACATTCGTTTCGCGTTACAGTGAAACGCGAAACAACATTTGCACGGTGTTTTATGAGCCGAATCGCGCGCGATCCATGAAGCAACAATAGCAATTAACTCGAAATCCGCGCGGGGCAATCGCTCTTACGTCGCAGCGGATCTGCCAAGAAGGCAATCGGCCAAACGCGGTGATCGATACGTCTTATCCAGAGCGAAGATAGCGGGAATAAATCGATCGCGCTCCTTCCAGGTTCGTCGAAGAGGGTTTTTCGCGCCCGGAGCCGAATCGACAAATTGCGTTACGATCGTTCGAAGGTAATTCCGAGAGCTCGTTACAGATATTAACGATAACGAGCTGATATTAAATTCGATTTTAATATAATCGCGCGCTTTGATATAGCTTCGAGGTACGCTGACCATCCAGGTCGGAATGAATGTCCCCCCCCTGGATCGCAGCGCTCTCGTAACGGATTGGATTGACAAAAGTTTAATGAAAATTCGCCGTTGGCTGCCGGACTCCGCTTGTAATATCTCGCAAAGTCCCACGAAAACGCGTTTATTTCATTTATACGCAATTCATTCTGCCGCTGGAAGACGGCGGCCGCGAGACACGGTAATGACAATTGCAGCGCGCGTTTTAATTTATTTCGCGCAGCCGCGACCTGACTGCCGGCTTGTAATATCTCGCAAAGTGTAGTTGCGTTTAAGAACGCGACGGAACTACGATGAAGGCGAGAATACTCGTGCGAGCTGTTCTCCCTCACAAACGCGCTCATCCGCATTCTTCTTCCCTTTCTGCGAAGGACACGTACGGGAACACACCATCGGCCACGTTAATGAAGTAATTATTACCTACTCCGCTTTGACCTTTTAGATATCCAATTATTTTCGCATGCCTGTCGTGCACCTCGCGCATACATGACCGAACTTTCCGAGAGGGGGGAGAGAGAGAGAGAGAGATAGAGTACGCGAGTACTATATAGTTCAAATGTTCCCGTCACATAGAGGACGCACTTCCCACTTTTGTTGCTCTCCGCGAATTTCATTAGAAATATTTTATTCCACAGCCAATGCGTCGATGGCGATGACATTTGCGGTCCTTTGCATTTATCCTTCGCAAGTGGCTTATTGCGCACCGAACGCACCATAATCAATCGGTGGGCTGCGTGAGGGTCTTGATAATAATGATGCTATCATCATTTATTCATTAGTGTCTATACACGGGACTGATTTATCTATTTTTTTGTCATTATGTAAAAATACATGTGTTCTTCAGCGTTGAAATCCGCCACAGGAATGATGACGGATAGGCGCGCGTCGCTCGATTTAGCGCGACTCGTCGCGGTTACGTGATCCGTCATATTATGCGTATCGGTAAATTAAAAAGCGCGATTGATACTTTGCGACCTACGCTTCGTATGAATCCTTGCACTCTCTGAGCCTATGATTCGTACTTAGTTGCACTTTTTCGACTGCAAATAGATACCGATATAAAAGGACTTGTTGAAATTAAAAAGCACATTGGCTTTTGGATCGTAAAGTTTATAGTTTTCCCTTACCATAATGAATATAATAAATTTCAATGTTTACACTTGTTCTTTTATTTCTTTCTCAGATAGTCAAAGATAATAGATGTTTCTAACTGAAAAAAGTAAAGCGCAGGCATATATTTATCCTATGAGACTATACATTTTTAAGATTTCTATATGATAAAATACATTGTAGACTTTACTTTAAACATCTATTATAATTGGCTTACTTGAAATTATCTATTACAATTGACTATAAGAAATTTTATATATCTTTTGAAGATGCAATGAGGTAATATTTTGATGAGAAATTTCAACCGAAATAGGTCTATTAATATTTTTGCGTTTCCAATTATGTCGTCCATAATTATATTCGTTATTTAATAACGTTTGCCTGTGGTTCTTTACTTATAATTGCAACTTTTTTTAACGTTACTAAGTACGTTTCACTTTTGTTCTTCTTCACAAATCTACCTTCAATCATGTATGTGTATATCGATAATTCAATTAATATTCTCATGTAGCGACGATACTATATCGTCGACTTTGCATTTAGTAACACAAGTCAACACAAGCATTATTTTGTATTTGTTCTATATTCAATGAGTGACAAAGATAGGATAATGTTTGTTAAAGTGTGTCGCTGAATGGAGAATATCCATCGTCGGCCGACCGCAAAGTGTGAGATCTTGTCTACAACCTTACTTTAAGTGAACGTAAGCGTTAAACTTAAGCGTTGAGTAACGTCATACTCGACTTGAAATTTCTCTAATCCGTAAGCCACGAGACGTAAAGAAAATCGGCAATTTCTATTTCAGACGTAAGCAGTAAAGAAATTGGCCAATCGCAATTACTAATTCCTCCACCGAAGGAGAATAATTAACTGCGACTAGTCAATTTTCTTATTGCTTAAACAAGTATTGCAGATTACTTGATTTAATATATTAAAGCTTATAGTTCACGGCTTAGTGTTTATAGCTTAAGGTCTAACCAAGGTTGTAGGTAAGGTCTTAATGTCACGATCAAGGAGGAACTCGACACAGTGCGTATCGCGTTCTCCGTTTCGCGCTGGTCGCAAAACAGACGAAGCAGACGAGACGTTCAATTTGTGAGACCGCGCACAGTCGCGCAGTCGCGTTTTTGTTCCTCCGCAGCGTGAATTTTATCGGAGTCAGACTAATTGGACAGCCACTCTGCGCGCGGTGATCGATTGATAAATATTATTAACCATCGCGGGCACGCACACGTGTAATTTTTCCTCGAGCCCCGAGCTTGAGACACATTAACCATTCTCTCGCTCACGGCGCCGCGCGGTTGTCTTTGGACGCGTTAAACGGCGAACAAGTGGAAGCGTAATCATTTTACCGGAGGATACACCGTTTTTATCCGACGCCCGCTGCTCCCGCTCAATTAATATTCGCGGGAGGGAAAACGCGACATTTCTGGGACAGGGAAGGTCTCGAAGGAAATAGGGCTAAGATCGACTACTCGACGCGCGCGCGCGCGTGTACGAGAGAGGGAGAGAGACCCTTGTGTGTTCGCGACGTGTATCCGCAGCAGGAATTAATTGCCAACTCGTCGCCCGAGAGAGTGAGAGAGGTGCCGCCGGCCGTCGCTTTTACGATCAATTTGCCGTCCGGGTTTGGCAGCGCCGAGCCTGACAGCGACTGCCACTCGGCCGTGTTTCATTAACAGGACAAGAAGCGAGGTCCTGACGGGGCGTCGGATTTCTGGTGAGGTGACGGCAAGGCAGCAATGGCCGGGAACAAGGCATTTCGATTACCGAACGGTCCTCGAGCGTACCGGAGGGCCTTCTGTCAACTGTGCGTCAGTCTGAACTCGGATGTCCGCGGCTGGAAGCGACTCTGCGCGCCGCCGCCGGATGCGGAGCGGTTATGTTTCGCGGAAATTAGAGTTTCTCAAGAGTTAGGACACCGCATGACGATTCCTAGTTGGTGAAACAACCGTCCGCCATTAATAGGGAAGAAGCGAATGGAGGTGAGAGAGAAGACCAATACACACACATATAGAATGGAGTATTGGAGAGCTGAAACCAAGATCAAAGGACAGAGATAGTTAATAGTGGTACTTTCTCTGTCACACAATATCATAGAAGGGAGCGATGTAGGGGAAACAGAAGAGTGAAAATATATATAATGAAGGAAAGAGAAGAATAATGTGTATTTGATTATGCGAGGAGACATAAATAATACACCGGTGTGTGCGCGCTTATAGTTATTGGTTTACAATACTTGTTATCGCGTTTCGCTTCTCCTCATTCCTTCTCTTTACCAACTACACAATTAGATAAGAAAAGCATTACTGGCTCTATTACCTTTTTCAACTCTTCAGTGAGAGTACTTAGTCTACTCTATATATCTATGGTACTAACAAAGCACGCTGCACGAGTGATGTATGTATTAGGTGCTCTTTTTTATTGAACTAGTATACACTCAGAATTTAAAAAAGAGACAAACTTAAAACTTAGGTAGAAGAAAGAAGAGTTCTCTATTAACGGTGTCCTAACTCTTACTTGAGGAACTCTACACTGAAAAATCCATATAGTTGACTTAAACAAAATCTGATTAGGACATGCTAAAACAAATATTTTAGTTGTGAGAACTAAAATTTGGTTTTTTGAAACTAAAGGTTTGATTCTTTGGAAGCAAACCATTTTTTGCTTCCATTTTTTGTTTCAGAAATCCAAATCTTTGGTTCGGAAAACCAAATTCTGGTTCTCACAGGCAAAACATTTGTTTGAGCATATCCTGGCCAAATTTTGCTCGAGTCAACTAAATAGATTTTTCAGTATAGCGAAACTAGATACAGGAATCGATATCTTCGCACATGGATTCTCGCAGACGCTATTCATGACGAACATTTCGGATTGATTCAGCATCTGTTCTCGTTTCGGTGTTGCCATGTTGTCGAAACGATCCATTTTTACGTACCTTCGAAAGAAATCTGCCCGTACAAAGCACATTCTCGGGGGAAGATAGACGCGACGTCGAAAAAATCCGTGCGATCGGAACAGAGATCCTTCTTTCCCTCTCGGAGCCCGTCACGGTAATTAAAGCTCTCCTGATTGCAGCTTCGAGTACAGCAATTAAAACTGACGGAACATGCAAATGAACTCCACGCCCGTCACTCCACGCTCTTCTTGTGTTGTGCTCTAAGCCTCCGAATAACGGACGCCGGTAAAAACGCTTTCGAGAAGCGGCGCCGGCGATTATTGAAGGGAGAAACGCGACGGAGAATCGAGGACGCGACAGCACATCGATGCGAAATACAAATTGGAAAGTCGGGGATTTTTTTTTAATTTTCCCTCTTTCTGTTATTATATCGCGCATAGCAAAGTGTCTGTGTGAGCGCAAATTTGCACACACGTGCGTTTCAACACGCCCTTGCGCGACGGATCCAACTCCGGGGTGCATGCCCGACGCCACGACGTAACTTCGTGACGGCACTTCGTAAGGACAGCATGCGACTACTGTGAAAGTCTAAATGAATTTAATATAAACGCTCGTATGCGCATATAGCAGCATGCGGTGCACTTAGTACTCTCTATCCCTCCCTCTCTGTCTCTCTCTCTCATTCTCTCGTACTCTCGTATGAATATAATTTTACAGGAAAGATCTTTTCTGCAAGCTCACCGCCCGTAAAATTTCAACGTGGCGAGGTGCTGAATTATTTAGCGTATCGCTTCGGCGAAGTGCAATGCGATCTTAGCCTTCGATAAACCTGGCACGATCCTCTCTCTCTCTCTCTCTCTCGTCAGTTGCGCACTTCCGTAATCGTTCCTGGGAGAATTACAATCGCGCATAACGCGCTTCAACACTATAGTGACGGAACTATTGAATAAAGAATACAAAGAAGCATATTGCGATACTGCTGGGTTATCGATAATCAGACTGGATATAATTTTATGACATATAACTACTACATAATTAAGGTTACCAAAAGCAAAGCAATGGTGGTATAATTTAAATGCTTGAAAATGTATAGCGTACAAGAAATCTTAAAGATATTTTGGAGATAGCGTCACTCAAAATGAAAGAATTGTGTGCGTTGAATCAAAATTGCAACTTGTAGATTAACTTTTTTTATAATCTCATGTGCAATGTTATACCGTGCTTTTGATCATGATGAACATTACACGTGATTAGGGGATCGGTATAACATTATATATAAGATAGGAAAATTATCTTATACGGTGGAATTTTAATCCACAATCCGTACAAGTACTTCATTTTAAGTAACAAATATTTAATAATACATCTACATATGAAATGTTTCCGAATATCTTTTTCTTTCTTTGCGATATTTCACACGAATAACAAGTAACCATTATTTCTCTTCAATTATCAACAATACTTTATGAAAATATAATATGTGCCGTAGTCTTCTCGATTGTTCGATGAAATACGTCATAAGATTTGCTTCGACTCGCAGACATCAATAATCGCTTTGAGTGTACTTTATAACGTCTGTCGCACTTCCCACCACGTATTCTCACCTCATGCTCCTTTCTTATATTCTTTATTCAATGGATGGAACTTTTATGGTCTGCCGGAGAATACGTATTATAAAGTATCAAACATATTATTTCGATCTATCGACACATATACACGTATACCGAATATTTCTTTTATTATGGCGTTTATTATTCACTCCATTTTATTGTTGCGGTGTCTATGTAGGTTGTCTCCGAGAAATTGCTTCTCCCTCGTAGTTTGAGTCACGGTGGAAAAGAAGAAATCGGAATAATGCTACACCGGAAAAGTAGCGTTTCGCTGGGAGAAATTTCGCGTCGAATGAAACCTGTCACGCGAACAGCGACGCGAATAAAAAACGATGGGTCGCGGGCCCTGAGGTAGGTACTCGCGTAGGCTCCCTGCTTTAGAGAAGCGACTCTGACGTAGGAATCTTTTATTAATTCCGAAAGCTTCACGTCCGGCCGTCGCATCTACATATTGTGCAGCGCAAAATTCGAAGGAAAATAAATCGGCATTCTCGCGCTATTTCAGCGGAAGAAATTTCGCGTCGGATAATATCGCACACGCGAACGTTGCCGTGAAGCAGAGAAGGAGGATTGGCGGCTTAAGAAATTGTAACGATACAGGGCGCGCATAGTTTCCAATTAGTGAACGTTTTCGAGTTAAATCATGTCAAGAAAAGGAAAAAAAAGATAGGAAGAGAGAAAGAAATCAATTTAGTCATCCGCAGTTTTCGAAAAGATCATGTCCATTCTTTACAACTATTTTTGTTTGACGTGAGAAGCGGAAACCAAATCATGTCGGGTGCCAAAAATTCTCGCATTATACATTCAAATAAAAAGATAATTCACAACATGACATTTCATCGATTCAGTAAAATTGTCTGAACATTTTTACTCGAACAATCAATAAATAGTCGCAAAATTAACTTGACATCCTCTTTTAACCTTTTTTATCATAATTTTGTCGATATTAATCCTACAACTATTTATTGGTTGTTTATTGAGTAAAAAGTATTCGGACAATTTTATAAGTGTGCTGAATCGATCACAAATGTCATTTTGTGAGTACATCTTTTTATTTGAATGTGTAACGCAAGAATTCTTGACATGTATTTTCTCGCTTTTGACGTCATCGGATAAAGGCGGTTACGGCGAGTAGTCAGGGGTCTTAAATTTATTTTCTATGCAACCACCGAAGACGTGGATGAACAGAAAAATAGCAACGATGAGCAGAATGCAATCTGACAAAAATTGGATGATCACATTGCGACGAAATCTTCAGAGTTAATGCAGAGCCGAAATTTTTATTCGAGAAAGCTAGAAGAAAGATGAGTCGATAGATAGTACGTGATTGTTCGCTCTCCACGGTCAGAATGAAGCTGAAGAACAACAAAGAAGAAAGCCAATAGCCGGTAGATGAAAGAGAGAGAATCCATCCGGCTGGTTACTTTATTTCTCGCCCGTAAATCCGGCTATGAATGGTCCGTGAAAACTTCAATTAGCGGCCCATTTCGCCGGCGACGAATTAGCTAGCTTTCTCAACGAATGAAATGTCTATTGCGCGCTCGAGCGAGAAGAAAGGTTAAGTTGCGTCATAATGGAAAAATTCCCTAACGGAGAACAAGAATAGACGGGGACGCGCGTTATTATCTCCGCACATGCACGCACGCACACGGTAAATGTCGTCTCTTTTTGTCCTTGCACGGAAAGAGAGATTAGCTTTGGTAGCTAAATTAGTTGTAATATGTAGACCTAAAACTTTAGCAACGTAAGCAATTTTAATTGCTTCAGCAACAAACGAATCGTAAATTTTTCATTTTTCATCATTTTTTTTCCGTCCATCCCCGTTGATCAGATGTCGAATCGACCATTGGTTTTCCGATTGTCTATCCTTGTTAGCAGATGTCTGGTTAACCATGGATTCTCTGTGTTATACAATTTTTATATTTTTGCGTTTGACAAAACTTTCCTTTGTAAGTTAATACTCTGCATTAAAAATGATCTAAAACGGGATTGAAACGAGTATTTAATTCATTTTTATTAACCACACGGTTGCTTATTGATTTTGCACATTTACTACTAGCGCTGGTTCTTATAAGCCTTCCTATATTTAATTGATTTTTAATCTAGGAGTGTTTGATTATATATATATATTTTTTTTCCCATATATATTTTTTATATTTTTTTCCTGTGCGGTTTCTTAATTGGATCAATTTCGCCAGAACACAGCGAAATTCTGCTTGTGCATAGTGTAAAACATTTGCGTTAAAAATGATTCATTAAAATTTTTGTGTTATTTTAACACAGGAAACATATTAAAAATACACAAATATATATTAAATTAACATATCATATTTTAACATATTCACTTTGTTAAAATAACACAAAAATCCCAGTGGACCGTTACTAATGCAAATTAATGTCTGTTGTCACTCAACTAAACATAATTTCCACACCATTCTAGCCGGAAACTCACCCAGGCATGACGAAGCCAATCAGAAATTAGACATACGGTGTGTCCCGACTCTTATTACAGGGACGCCGAAGTCTTCTTGCGCTCATTGCGATACAGTGACTTACATTCAATACTCAGTGCTCAACGACGCGTATATACGACGATGTCTCTCGTGCATCGGCATTCGAATAGGCCGATAAAACTCGTTCTTGCCGGAAGAGCGCCATAACACCTTCCGCTATTGATACTCGCGATCGCGCTTGTAACAAGATAGCTCAGCGCTAAATACCCCGCGCGAAACGCGGACCCGACGCCGTTTGTTGCGCTTTAACGAGCGGCGAAGTCGTCCACCATCGAAGGCGACCGTTATTCCTATAGCTCGCAGATTGAAAATGAATAGCAAGCTCCGGACGCACCGTGTCGTTTATCCGTGTCGCGTATTGGATTCCCATGTCGGGTCTCGAAATACCGTCCGTCCGCCGTATAACTCGCGCGGCACTCTCGGTGGCACTCTTCGCGCAGTTTCGATTGCGCGAAATGTTAGCAAATGAAGAGTCATACGAGAAACGTCCAAAAGCAACAAATTCAAATGACGATAAATAAAAATGTGTTGCCGCGTTAGTCGGAGCCGGAGAGGCTGTCGTCGGAAAAATAACGCAAGTGGAACACTCGCCACCGGGGCTTTCGACAATCGGTTGTTGTAATTCCCCCTCCTCTCCCTTCTCCGCCCCCCCCCCTCTGGACATTTGTTAAAAACTATTTTTCCACTTTGACGGGCACGGTTAATTCTTCTTGTTCCTCTCTTTTTTTTCTTTCCTGTTGTCAGTTTTCTCTATCGCACTCGGCGCCGTTTTTCACGCGATCCTCCAAACGCGGACAGCGCTCATCACGCGTACGAGTCCTTAGTTAGGCGAATCTACGTAGCCGGGCGATCGGGATTGCGACGCAAATATTTACCTCTTCGTCCCATCATCGCTATTCCGGCGCGCGGGACTGTGCACTGGAATCGCGACCTTTGTCGCGCGCGCGTGGGGGCGACGAAAATGTGTCGCGTGAATTAATCAATCGGGAGCAATATGAATTGTGAAAATGAAAAATAAAAAGCGGCAAAAAAGCGGCAGGTATGTGAAAAAGGAGGAAAGAGCGCGGTTGTCGTACGACGACAACCGCGAAAATAATGACGGACGTGTCGATGCGCCCCCCCCCCCGTCACCCTCCTGTCCCGTAATCAAACGGAACCGACCAGTCGGAAAGAGATTGCGATCCGTAATTAAAGCCATTGTTGCTGCAATGATTATTCGCGGAAGTGAAAGACGGAAGCGCGACAAGGGTGTTGAGTGGGCACTACTACTATAAGGGACGGCGCGCAAATTGCAAATCAGTTTGATTATGTTATGTAATTAATAGCACGGGGCTTTATCGCTGTATTACGATTATCGTGATGTCCAGAAAATCATTATCGGATTTTCGAAAGCCATCTGCGTCCCCTCTCCTCTCCCTCTCTCACATTTAGAGGGCAAACCGGGGTTAGTTGACTAATTGATTTTTCCTATTGTTTTCTGACAGTTTACGGAATCGGGCAAGCAGAGATTTTAAACAACAAAGATGGTTATGAAATCCCTACTTGCTCGATTCTGTAATTTGTTGGAAAATAACCAATTAGCCAACTCGTATTTCTTTTTGGACACTAATATTTTTATTAATATAACACATGGAGAAAAAGATTAGCTTCGGTAGCTAAATTAGTTGTAATATATGGACATCTGAAACTTTAGCAGCGTGAGCAATTTTAATTGCTGCAATAGCAAACTTTAGCTGCACTAGCAAACTTTTATTACAGCAGCAAGAGATTTTACTACTGCAGCAATTAAAATTACTTAGGATCGGTTGTTCTACCTTCGGATAAATCGATCTAATGGATAAATATTTGAAGGACATTCCCATAAGAAAATAAACTACAAGAATGCAAAAAATTTATTGGTGTATTATTGTTCTTGAATAATGTTTTTCAATGGTATACCAGTAATTTTGTCGTAATATTCTCGTAGTTTATTTTCGTATTTCCTGGAATGTTCTTCAAATATTTATCCATCAGATCAATTTATCTGAAAATGGAACAACGGCCCTTACACTATTAAAGTTTCAGGTATATGTTACAACTAATTTAGGTATTGAAGCTAATCCTTCTTCCCATACAAAATATTATAATATTATTGTATTAATATTATATTAAACGTTCTTAGAATGTTTGCCCTAGATTAATAAAGGCCTTATCTATCCCGATAATTGCCTTATCTATCTATTTTTCTGTCTCGCTCGCTTGTTCGATCGACAGATAGACTGATTGATACGCGATAATCACCAGATGTTTAAAAAAAAAACGAAACAGTCCCGCGACTCCCGCGAAATGAAAGCGTCAATCGGCGGTGTCGGTGAGACACTGAGTGTACCTTGGAATACGATCGTAGCTATCCCAACTGGTGAGGCAGTTGTAGCTGCTGTATCTGCTGGAAGTCGTCATTGTTAGCGTCTTTCTCGTTGAGGCATCTCGGACCCGGTCAGTCGTGTTATTCCACAGTGCCACCACGAAGGTCCTCCATCTTTTCACTATATCGAAGCTGGCGCTCATATAGTCGGACGTTCGGACGCGCTAATAACGGTCACGCTGCTCTTCCGCGTTCACTCCGCGAGATTATCCCTCTTGTAGGGTTGAGAAGCGTGTGTGCTTCTCTGTCTCTCTTTCTCTTTCCTTCTCTTCTTCCGTATGGCTCCGATCTCGGCTATACGTTGTCACAGCTTGCACCCGCAGTCTCTCCTTGACGGGGCGGCGGAGAGCTGTCCCCCGTTCTCGCCTGCTCGCTCGACGAGGTCGACGGCGATGACGACGAAGCGCGAAAGCGCCTGAGTTCCGATCGCGAGAGACGCGGCAGGTATCGCGTTTCTCTCGGCGGCGCGACGCTGCAGTTACAGTCCCGTGACACGCACGATCGCCGCGAGGGTTAACGAACTATAAAGAAACTTCTGGAACACGGGGCGCGCCTGAGCCGCATTCGGTAGCCCAGCACGATACAACACACCGTAGTAGAGAGGGCTTCGAGCCACCTCTCTCTCCCTTTCTCTCTCCCTCTTTCTCTTGCCGTCAGCACAGTCCAGAGATGTGTATGTATGTACGTGTGTGTGTGTATATATATATATATGTATGTATGTATGTATATATATATACTCGTAAAAAATACACCGCGGCGTAATTGCTGCGTCGTGATATGGTCGAGGAATCCAGGTCCAGAGAGTCACCAGGAAAGGGAAAACATTGTCGCGCGACTAAGCCACTAGAACTTTGGACCACGTAACTCGGCTACTTCCTCGCTGTCTACTTGGACCGCCGTTACCAACCCTTCTGTTTAAACGTTAAATATCGATTACATCCTAATACTGTACTTAATTATCATCCACCGTCCTGGACGACGACGACAACAGCGACGACAACGACGACGGGCGGCGGCGACAACGACAACGGCGACACTGACGCTTATGACGCCGCACGTGCGTGATTATGCATATTTACGTACGTACGTATTGTATATGCGCGTATGCGTGCGTGCGCGCGTGCGTGAGTGCCGTATGTGTACGTGCCGTGCCGTGCGTGCGTACGTGCGTATGCGTGCGTGCGTGCGCGTATTAAAAATACTCTACGTTTTTTGGACCCGCCAACCAGCGTGCTCGTTAAGTATCTCGTAATTAGAAGGAAGGTGCGCCCGCTTGTTTACTCGACGTACAACGTCGGGCGCCACATTTCCCCCCACGTGTCCACCCGTTTGTTTCTTCTCTACTTTCCTCTCCTCTCCTCTCTCTCTCTTTCTTTCCGTCGTTCGTCGATATTGCTCCCTTAATCGAATACACTTATGCAAACTCCTCCGCCGACGTCGCAATTGTAATCTACTCCTCCCTCGTTGCCGCAATACTAATCTTGTCCTCCTTAGAAAGAATCCTTCTTATACTCTCTCCCCCCCGGGAGGGGGGATTTCTCTCGTTACACCCCAGAGAGAAGAGTCGTTCTTTTCGCGAAAGCTCCTCTCGCACGGACAGTCGCACCTGCGCCCTCCGTGAGCGGAAAAAAGTCCGGGGAGGAAAAAATCAGGTGGAGAAAGGACACTCTGTAGAGTGCGCGCCGAAAGAAGGAAAAAAACTTTTCCACCGTGCGTGCGTTCCCACGAACGACGGGACGATTATCGCGGTGTCGAAAGAAGTTCATTAGCTCTCGGATGCGAAGCAGGCCGGTGATGATGATAATGATGGTAACGACGACGACGACGAAGAGGAGGAGGAATACGACGATGAGGATGTCGATGACGATGACAGTAGAGGCGGTTAGACCGATTGCGCAATTTCTTTCGATAACGACTCGTCGTTGGAAACTTCTATAGGGTCACGGTTGATCGACGTTAATATAATCGGTCTCTACAGTCGCGCGCTATAGTTGCTCGAAGCGCCCGGCGACGAGGAGGACCGGTTTCTCGAAGGAGTCGATCGCGTCGGCAGCTCGGAGACGTCGAAACTCGTTGAAATCTCCCAGCGGAGTCGGGGGGAAACATCGGAAATCTCTTCGCGAAGGATCTCTCTCCTCTTCTCGATCCGTTTCCCTCTCGCCGACGCCGGCTTACCGCGGTCTCGTGTGCCGCCGGAGGGCATCCTCGAGAGCGACTCTGCGCCCTTCCTGCGAGCCGAGCTCCAACATAACACAGCGCCCTTTTCTGAGAAATCAAAAATAGATCGACGCTGCGTCCCTGGGAAACGTTGGTCCTGCTTTCCGAAGTTTTACACTTTCAAAGCTCTTCGGCGACGTGTGCGTGTGTTGGTCCTCTATTACCAAGTTCCGCTCCGTCGAGGCTTCGACCCTGGGATAACCTACGTCGCTTCTACTTCGAGTTGGCGAAGCCTCTCAGGGGAGCAGTACAGCAACGCTCTGCCGTCGCTTGGTCCTGCTACTTCGGGGATCGCCGTTGATTGCAGCGACGAGACGAAGCGCTCTCGCGCGATTTGTCCCGCGCGGCCTTCGTCACGGACGTACGACGCGGTCTCTCACGACGAGGCAGCGCGACTTCCTCTTCAGGTACCGCATCTTCCGGTGGCTGTTCCGTCGCCGTCGCTCCCGTTGCCGTTCGACGCGGCCCGTCGTCTTTTTCACCACTGGAGAACGCTGTCGCGCGGTACCATTCGTCGCGCCCGCCTCATTCGCGCGCGCACCGAGGAGATGCCGATGTGGCCCGATATCCTCGTCAGCGAGAGCTTCGCGAGCAGAGCGCGCTTCGCGTGGCCTGGCCCAGCGCCGACTAGCGGAATCACCCTTAAACTCACCCCCGCTCGACGACGACGCGCACCCCCAACAACCGCGCAAGCTCCGCTCTCTCGGTCGCCCTCCCCCCCGACTCCCACGAGCCAGCCGCCTTCCTCCAAGACTACTATGATAAACAAGAGGGACGCGGGGGCCGGGTGAAAAATAGTAATTCGCGGCTCCGTGAAGCGTCCGTCGCGGTGGTCGTGCCCTTCGCTCTCTTTGACGCCTGCTGTCTCTCTCTCTCTCTCTCTCTCTTTCTCTCTGAAGCTCTCTGAGGCTGAGATACGGACTGAACAGAGTCGGGTAGATAAAAGGGCTGTTTCGCGTTTATGGCGCGTTCCTCTGGCGCCTATCTCGTGGAATCGGGACCGTGGAATTTCCAGGGTGAAAGTTTCAGGGTTGTACATGGGAGGTTCTCCCCCCTCTCGTTCGTTGTGTGGGTGCGCGAATAAATCTGCCCATTGGTCATTCATTTACCGCTGCTATGAAACGGGTCGGAACACCGGCTCGCGTTAGATACTGTTTTGCTTTGATGCTCCAAGCCCAGCTTTTTGTTCTCCACTGAGATATAAAATAGCATCAGATGCCGCTATTGTGCGATGTACACGTAGAAAATTTGGTCCGAATGATATAGCATAGTAATAGAGCATAATTTATTGGACTTGTATTACTAGGATATAATCGTATTGTGAAGGCAAATCTTATATATGATAGCAAAATATAAATTAATGGTTTGATGAGATATATTTTTAACTGGATTTTTTGGTTTATAAATTTACTACACTCTCGAGGAATTATTAGAAAAGTAAAAATGCTCTCTATATTGATATATGCCCTTTCGACGCCTGCAGCTTGTATTGCACATTATTTCTAATAATAATAATAATATCTCTTTTGGACATTAGTCACTGATTTCATATGTAAGCGATAAGTATATTCTGTTTTTAACTTAGCCAAAAGGCGTGACAAAAGCTTAATAGTTAATATATATCACTGTCAAACCCGATAAATTAAGTAGAAATGTTATGTTAAACTTTGTAAAGAAAAAAACAGGAGTAGAGTATCATAAAATACAGAACATGAATACAAGATATTCCGCAATACCGCGATGCTAATACAAAATACAAAAATTAAATGAATTACTTAAGAGTACATTAAGCAAATTAAATAATATTCAATGTAACTCACAACAGCGAAACAGAAAGTAATGTGGAAAAGAGCTTATCGAGTTGCCGAGGAGAGTTGACTGTAATATTTGGTTGCACAATATGAACATGTAGCTTGAAATTTATTGTGCGGTATTGCGGAAAGGGCAGCTGATCCTTACACTGCATGTGTTGACGTCAATGTGGGGAAAAATAATTTTGCTGTTGTAACGAAATCATTATTGCTACTGCGTATTCGTTACGACAGCGATAAAATTTAGTTGATACAACCAAATTAACGAATTATTTGTAATTAGAGCAGGAACAGTTTTGTTACCAGGATAGAAAATATTCTGCTGAGTGAATTTGTCTTTAAGACGCGTTAATTTGCAGTTAGAACAAGATAGGGTTCTCCTACATTTACTAATTTGTTCTTACAGCAAAGTAATTTGCAGTTTCAGTAAAATTATCCAACAAATGGCAATTAGTACTCTTAATAAAACTCTTAATAAAACGTTTTGCTGTGCACATAGTACTGACAGATTTTGCTGCGACAGTATAAAATTTGCTAGGTCAGCAAATTATTTTTCTCCATATATAAATTCTCACCATGGAAATCGATATTGCGATAGAGTAGATGTCAGTATGGGACAAAGTTTTATGTCGAGTAGTAACTATTGTAACATATAGTACTACTGTGTACGCGCTATCGTCTATGGAAACAGCACAAAAACGGGATATTCGTTGAGTTTATGACACAGACCGTGATATTTAGCCAACGATGCGAGTTGTAATCGTATCGTATTCGCGTTACCTTCCAAAATTTCCCATAAAATTAAAGTAACAATGCGGACACGTACCAAACTGCAGATACTTTTGTTATTTTAGTTTCTAAATACAAATATTCAATCTTTTAACATAAAATACGTTTATACATTCAATATATGTACATATATTCTACGTTGAAAGTTTGAATATTCGTATTTAAAGACCAAAACGACAAGATGTGTCCAGAATTAGGTACGCGTCCAGGTATTGGTATTTTATCTTACTGCCCTGATATTGTTTCGACGTTATAAATATATTCCAGCCAGGCAAAACTACTATGGTAGTACTTTTTCGGTTCGTGAATGTTCGCATCTGCGAAAAAAATTCTCGACGTGTACGGTGCGGAAAAGTATCGGGAACGGATCGTGTGTTTGTACTTATTGAAATAGTCGGCGGGCGAGCGAGGAAAAGTTGCGACACGGCGGGGACGAGATGAAAAATAATAACTCGCGGATGTGCGCGTCATATCGCGTTCGGCGTGTATGATGATTCCCGCTTGGATGTCGTACGTGCGCGGTAACGGCCGGCGTGTGGGATGTAACGAGCGTTATACGTCGGTTGTTTTAAGGATTTTCAAGTAAGGAAGGCGAAGTAACGAAAGACTGTCTGGCGCGTTCACGAAAGCGTCGTTATCGAGAATGATAGCACGCGAAATGATCATTATCTAATTTGGTTCGAATGTGATTGAACACGGCGTTCCATTGTATGCATTAATCATCGGTACCTATACGGCGTATAAATGAATATTCAATTCACGTTACGATTGATCGCTCAATTATACGCAGATTATACATCGTCGCGAGACTTTCGCGCGAAATACGCGCACTCTGAACTTTTTAAATACTCCTCCGAGCGAGTACGTGTTGTGAAAAAATGTTACTGATACGTGGAAACGATGCGCATAAATCAGCAGATAGCGCAACAAAGAATTCGCGAGCATCGAGTTTTCACGGAAATTCGTCGCTCTGCTGGCTAAGCGCGCGCTCGACAGTCGAATCATAAATCATGAATTAACCCGATAACAAAACGCGCATAAAACGCGACTAATTACTTGAAACGAGCGTATTCGGCAGCGTATTCGGCAATTTGCGATCATTAAATTGTGCTTTCCGAAAATCCGTCCTTTTATTCTGTAATCATTTTCAAAGGATATCCGCGTATCGACAGCTTATTTTAGCCAAGGATTTTCCTGAAGACTCGTCCCGAGTCGAAATTTTGGTGCTTAAGTTTATTTAGTTCTACATTAAGTCTTCAAACGGAGAAAACGGAAATAACTTCCCACTTACAATATCAAAAGGAATATAATACAAAACTTTTAAAGACTTAATGTACAACTGAAATTTCGATTCAGGATCGCTCAAATAAAAATATAAGCCTCCACTGCGACTGAGAAAGATACTCGGAGCTCACACGAGTCAAAATTTTAAATTCTATATTAACACGTTGACTGCCAACTACGAGATATCTCGTAAGTTGTTTACTTGCCCAGGACGCCAACTACGAGTTATCTCGTCGTTTCATTACTTGATTAAATTAAATTGGCTTCTTAGACCAGAATCGTGAAAAGTTCCGTGGCAGTCAACGTGTTAAGGATCGGTTGTTCCATCTTCAGATAAATTTATAGAAAAGATAAATATTTAAAAAACGGAAATAAATTATAAGAATAAGAAAAAATTACTAATAGAATAATAATATAGTAGTAATTTTTTCGTATTCTTGTAGTTTATTTCCGTACGAGAACGCTCCTTAGATATTTATCCATTAGATAAATTTATCCGAATGTGGGACAACCGATTCTAAATCCTTAAGAGAAGGAAAACAGAAATAAGTTCCTATTTGTAGCATCAAAGAAGCACAATAAGTGCTCCTTTAATGCTATAAATAGAAGTTGAGATTTCCAGAGTCTAAATTTTAGTTTTACATCAAGTCTTCAAGTGAAGAATAACGGCAATAACTTCTCCATCTGTAGCATCAAAGGAACACAATAGAAGATCTTTGAAGGCTTAATGTAGAACTAAATTAAACTTAAAGTGGAACTCAAATTTTAACTCGAATATTTTCCCCGGCAATACCAAACAGAAATCGGGCTTCACAAGATTAACGCCGAGTCAAAACTTCGATGCCACTTTGACGCTCTCAAGGATAGTTTGCGTCTACTTAGACGCCTGTCTACTTAGAGGCCTGTAGACTGATGGAAACGTACTTTGACGATAATGCTATTTATTAACTTCTCTCTTGAAGTTTTAATTTTAGAGATTTAATTTTAACACTATCTTGAACAATCTATTTGACGCTAAAGCAGCGAAAACGGAAACTTAAAACATTATCAGAATCAAAGTAGAAGTAAATTATATTATTCACTTAACTATATTATTATATTATATTATTATTATATTATCATTATAGACTTGACATTTTTTAAATCTGTTTTGCCATTCTTGATTCTCACTGTCTTGTAGAATTAAAAGTGTAACATAGGGCCAAAAGTTCAACTCGGGGTGCGTCGTGTAAGATTAAACTCCCCTTCGAACTCCTACGCTTGGTCCACTACGTCAACAAGCCCGCGTCGTATAACATTCAGACATCGCGTGCGCGCGCGCGTCATGCGTACGTATGAACATTCGAAATTCATTCAATAAGGAAGCTCACAACCGCGCTCGCAGACCCGAAATATCCCGCGGTGAATTTACGAGTGAAGCCGTGCCCGTCCGTAAAATACTGGCACCGGTGATCGTAAAGCACCGCGAGGATAGCGACGGGAAAGGTACCGACTTGAAGGGGGGCTGCTCGGCCACGAGAAATGCATAAGAAATTTCCTCTCGCAGAAAAGTCTCGCATGGAATTTTCAACACCGGCCGCTGCGCTCGCCGGATTAGCCGTCGCCGCCGAACGCGGATTTATGTTGCTTCTCGTGCAGATTGGCTCGCGCAATTGATCGAGTTCTAGCCCCCTATTTTGCGGTTTAACGGCCGGAAACGACGGATTCGCCGTGCGTGAGACATCACGCGCGGTTTAAGCGCAATTTGCATCGGTGAACGCGACGACGAAGATGACGACGCCGCGCGAATGAATTTCCGCGAAACGCGTCGGCGGCTCGTTCAGACACGAGCGAGAAGATTGAGAGGAAAAAGGGGATCTTGCGGATTTGTGAAACAATCTCTCCGGTTTTAACGCGACGTTCTCGTCTCGATGTCGAACTCTCCGTCTCTCTCTCTTTCTCTCTGCTCAATGACGAAACGTTACAGTCGCGGTCGCCGTTGATATTCGGCTAATTGAAAATCGATAGGGATCGGTCTGATTACTTCGCGAGCAATAGTTGCCGACGGTAGAGATACATTCTCGAGTGAGCGAGGAGCTGGAGTTTTCTTGCGACCGCGAATTACAAGTTTTACACACGCGCGAGTTTCCGAGGGAAAGCGGAATTTCCGAGGGGATCACTCGCGAGCGCTCTTCGTTCCTGATCAAATTGATCTCTAATGTCGGACATACACACAACAACATTGTGCAACACGCAACATTCCCGGGGGAGCAGAAGTGACGGTGATTGATACGGTCGACATGCGTGTGTGCAAAGTCGTATGTTCTACGTCCGACAGTGCCGAAAACGTAGCGGAGAAATTTAACGTAGCCGCCACTGAAAAATTCAACGAAGAAACCCCCCGATCGCGAAGTACACTCTGTGCATCCCTCGTTTCCGAGTGTCAACTGGCAAAAACACCAGGAAATCAGCCGTTTTTTCGCCGACGCTATCAATCATGAGAATCGTGATGTCCCTGAGAGAAACGCCGCGTCCGGAGGTGCACCGGCAAGAAGCAACGTAAATCGCAACCGCCGAATTATAATGACCCGCTCTTTTGATCGCGTGATCGTCTCGCGGAATAAAACATCAACTCCTCTGCGCAGCGAAGAATCTAAAAAGACTTTCTCTCTCTCTCTCTCTCTCTTTCTCAACTTTCGTCTGTACTTTTCTCGGAAACTGTAAGAGATATCCCGGGTAGAAATTAATCGGGACGTGCCCCAAATCTGTAGTGGCCCTAGATAGGCATGCCTCAAAATAAGTCTGTCTTCGTTAGGTAAGCCCAAGATATTGTCAAGAAAGAAAAATTCTGAATGAAATTTCGTGAACGGGCACTGGGACGTAGATGTCCCTAATAAGGCCGGTCAAGTCCTGTTCAGCCAATTTCTGAAATAGTGAAAGAGATAGTTAAAGTGAGGTCTTAAAGAGAATTAAGTGAAATGTATCACAATAAAGTCGAAATAGGACCAAATTAATTAAATTCGAGATTGGTTCTCAAAAATAATGTTTAAGTAGAGAATTTAACACAAACAGTTTGCAAATTCACATTTTCTTATATTAAATTGGTGGCATAACAAGATATGGTCTAGTCAGACGTATCAAGATAGAGTTTACTCGGGTAGAAATTAATCGGGACGTGTCCCAATTCTGTCATGGCCCTAGATAAGTATATCCCAAGATAGACTTGCCTTCGTTGAGCCTAGATAGTGTCTATAAAAGCAACTCCTGAATAGAAATTCGTAAATAGGCCCTGAATAGGCATTGACGCGGATGCCTCTAAGAAGATTTGCGGCTCACAGGGCTCAGTCAGGGCCTAGTTAGACAGATTTACAAAACTGGTTCTAAATTGTACGAACGTTACGTTTCTGTGCAGAGTCAAGATAAAAGTGAAGAAAAATTGTGTAGAGCCTTTCTAGCGCCTGTTTTTCTACCTAGGTAGTAAGGTATGTTAAAATAGAGCCTAGTTAGATTTACAAATTTAGCTCTAATTTGTACGAATGTTACATATTTGTGTAATGTCTAAATGGGCTGGTTTTTACAAGGTTTAGATACAAGTGGGTAAAAATTGTGTGGGACCTTCCCAGTCCCCGTTTTGAATTTCTACCCGGAATTAATAGCGCGAGGACAAACTCGTCGGAATAAGTTCGCGGGCTTGATGACGAAAGTGTGGTATTTTTCTCGACTCCTGACATTCTAATGATTGAAGGCTCGCTGTTGGATTCCAGCGACTCCCATGAGCCTCTTTGACCCGGTCTCGGTTCGCAAGTCAAATGGCCGCGCGGCGGAAGGGTCATCGCCGTCTCCTTCGAAGAAAACGTGGCGAACTCGTTCCACAAAACCGGGCATCTTTCCCGAAATTGCGCGGAATGACGCGCGGAGCGAGGGCGCGATGCGATTAGGGCTAATCTCATTGAGAGTCCACTTCCGCTGCATTAACTCCCGAAGCAACGGCGTAGGAGGCGGAAAAGAGCGTCCGGAAGTGCCGTGACACGGCCGGGACTGCGAGGAACTCTAAGTGCAAGGAGACGAGTGGGGCTAAAAGCGCGAGTGTGCATAGGTGTGTGTGTGTGTGGCCTTTGAAATTTCTTAACTCTTTCGCGGCGTCTCGTTGAGATGGCCGAGCTGTAGTATGAAGCAACCAGCGCGGCACTAATAAACTGCGATACAAAGCGGAAACGAGGTAATGGAAATGCACACGATCATATAAATGCAAATGGTTCATATTCGAGGTGCGTAATTCCGTTCGGGTGTTATTCCCACAGAAGAGAGAACTGTAAAATTGCTCGTTAGATTAATTTGACGATTCGAGCATTCTGCGAAACGAGCTTACTCGAGCTTACCTCGTTTTGAAAGGCTCGGGGAAATTCGCCGCTCTCGCCCTTCACCGAGATAAACAAATCGACGAAACGTCCGTCGCGCCTCAACTTGCCCGTCAGGCATCAAGCGCAATCGTCCTTTCATAATTTTTCGTTCAACGTTATCGAGCTCTCGCGGGTGGAGTGAGTGAGCGGTTGAAATGAATCGCGCTCGTAACATTTGAAAAATTACACACCTTCGACGCATCTCCCGCGGCAAAAAGAAAGATATGCAAACGTGCCAGCAGGAGCGCAGATAGCCCTGCCGACGACGGACGCCGATGGATTATAATTTTTTTTCCACCCCCATTGCGCTTTCTTGCCGCCGCTCCGCGTCCTCTTGCATCCTCGGAGTCCTCGCTGCAACGAGATTACGACACAGTCAAGCTTAGAGCGAGACCTCGCGGATGCTTCCGACGCAGTGAACGTCGAGCGACGAGATTGGGCATTGAGCTCTATTGTATAATAGAGTGAGCCATCAAGAAGTGAGGGTGTCCTGATTCGTAGAAAAGGATGCACTTATGCTGGCTCCTTTTCTTTGTCAGGTATTCTGATTGGTTAATGCCAATCTAACTATAGCTGAAAACATTGATTCCTCACATACGCAAAATGGTATACGAATTAGTGGTCCACACTAACCATCTAGAAATCAAACTTTACTTCTGCAGAGGAAATAAAGTTATTTACAAACTAATATTTACCATATCGATGAAAAGCTATGCCATCTCTGACCGAAAAGTATTTTTAGCTGCGGTAAATTGGCCAGTGATAAATTACTGTTGCTCAGTAGTTTTTATTCGTACAAATAATAAAATAGATATATAAAATAGATAATAAAATAGGCCAGTGATGAATAGTAGTTTTATTACTTATACGAGTATTTATCGCTGGCCAATTTATCACAGTCAGTAATAGTTTTCTGTAAAGGATGTCAGGATATCATACACTTTTGCATTTCGTAATATAACCATATTGCAATTTCATACAAACAATAATAAAGTATAATAGATTAAAAAACTGTGTCTAACTATGAAAACTCGATTTGTCATATTTCTGACGTTTTTCGCTCAGATAGTGATATATACAAAAGAGACAGGTGCCCTTCTAATCATTTGTCTATCCTTTTCTCCGACAAGCTGCAGATTTTTATAGTTATTTATAAAGTCCTTGGCCATATCATTAGATGCACTTTGATTTTTTAATAGAATAGATTTAATAGAATTTTTAATAGATTTTTAATAGATTTTTAATAGAATTTTAATAGATTAGGAGGAGAAAAGAAAAGAAAAGCTACTAATTTTATATTTACTTGATTAGAATAATTTCGGTGTCAATCAATGCTTTTACCTCTACAACCTTCTGAGGTGTCAAATCACTTGTTTTACACATATAAATAAAAATATTATAAATAATATTAATATTTTTCACACACAAATTTATTTTTCTGTTAGTAAGCAAAGAAGTGAAGTTTCAAGTCACAAATAAATAGAAATAAAACTAAATTTCAATTGACACACACACTCTAAACACGTCTATTCCCGTTATTATCGATAATGCAACTAGCGCGGGTTCATACTTGTTCAAGATCGTTGTAATAGCCAAGTGAAATAATGTTATAAAAAATATCTTTTATAATAGAATTTCAGAATAATGATTTCTCAATATAATTCGATCGATAGATGAGCCGTATTGTAAAGCTGGCCCTCGGAAGTCAATGAAATATAAAAAATTAAAGTGCATCTAATAATACGGTCGGGGACTGTAGTTTTAAAAGTTGTGAAAAGACTGGTTTTGTCCTTTCTACGGACTCTTAATTTTTTATCTACTTTACAGAGAAAAGTAAATATAGCGGGTTATAACCGAACATACATTTTTCTAAACGAATTGTTGTATCCTTGAAGTAGATACCGGAGAAACCCGCAGAGAGAGAAAAAAATCGGTTTTTTTTCGAGCTTTTAAAACTATAGGTTTAATATAGGGAAGGCTCACTCCAATATATTATAGAGCTAATATACTGTAGAGCTCATTGAGACTGGGCTGGTTACCGCAAGCTTCGTAAGACGTCCGTCACGTCGTCGCGGCGGCAGCACTCGACGCTTTCCGGAGCTTTCCGGACTGCTGTGAGGTGCCCTCTGAGCAGCATCCGACGTAGACACTTAGCGAGAGCGCTTCGAGCTCGCCGGACTCCGTAACTCCGTCGTCTTTATCTGCTTTCCTCACTCCATGCTCTCCCGCGCGCAAATAATGAGACGTTTGCTTTAGAATTGTCCGAAACACACAAATTCCCCCGCGACCCCCGATCGGCCCGAGAACTCTCGTTTAATACTGCAGAGTAATCACATAAACTTCCGGACTTTATTTGCATATTCGAATCGCTGCGTTTTCGTCTGGAAATTCAAATAATACGATTGCGCACTGGACGCGCGCGCGTGCGAATCGACCTGTTCGCAATAATTCGAGAGCACGGGGGTGAAATGCAAAAGTCGACTTTCCCCAAGCAGAGAGCGGACGTTTCGAACGACAAACGCGAGGAGAATTCTATTTACTATACAGGAGTATTTTTTCAAGCGGCACTCTCGACGAATATAGTCTGCATTCAGCGATACAATACACAGACGCGAGTTATTTCGCGCATAACTATAATCCCATTCACTCCCAAATACTGTTCAGCAGCGATCGCTGTATTCGAGGGAGGGATTCGATGTAATCGAGACTAATTGAGGAGCGGCAACGGGAATTAGACCGCAATTAAAGTGAACGGGCCAGACCGCGGCACGCTGAACGTGACGAGAAAACGACGAGGCTGTTGGGTGAACGTGAGAACGAAATCGCGAAGTTATGTCGAATAATAAGACACATGACGTCCAATGTCTAATGAGGTCGATAACGAAGGAACAACGTCGATTTCGACGGCATCCAGTCTGGAGAATTAGATAGACGGGATACACGTGAATTAGACAGACGAGATACACGTTTGAAATCGAACTCGACGCTTATTAACCTTTTAGCTACGAAGGAGAGGCTGAGAAAGTGATGCTCATTTATTACGAAGGGCGTATACAGAGTGTCCCGAAATTAGACCGACGAACTTCGAATGCTTATAAAGGACACCAAAACAAGTAATTATTTTCAATAAACTCACGTCCGCAAATAAGTTATTTTAGCACTAAGGTGAATTATTTACGGCAGTTTTTGAAGACTGTTGGCTGTTTAATCTAGCTTAGCCATAAATAAGAAGCATATTAGCCAGTTCACCAAAAGAAAAAATTTCCATTTTGAAAACGAATTTCGGATAAAAAATTAAGAAACACTATGATACACGAGTCAATAACAAACGATACTAATTCTACCGGTTGAAAAATTTCCACCAATCTCCAGTTTGATAAAATAATTTTTATTAATGTTTTTATCGAAAGATAGCACATGACAAAAACCAAAATCAAGAAAAAAATGTTCTGATATCTTTGTATTGAAGTAAATAGCCAAAATTTCGAAAAATTATAAATAATTCACTCTAGTGCCAAAACGACTCAATTGCGGATATGGGTTTATCAATAAAAATTATTTGCTATATTCGATGTCTTTTATAAGCACCTAAAATTTGTCGGCTTAACTTTAGAGCATCCTATAAATACGCCTAGTAAATTTTGCTCAATATAACACGTTTGTTTTCATACTAAATTGATGACTTTACGAACATATTATTACATACCGTATAGTATCGATAGAAATAAATTAATGTCTTATCATACATCAAACATGTAAACTACTCAAGTAGCAAGGTGACGTAAAATGACGTCTTAATAACGTCTTAGTGATGTCTCTAACGTCAATAAGACTTCATTAAAACGTAATTTGACATCACCTTGCTACTTGAGTACTACACGCTCAGCATTGATTTTCGTGATGCACCGTGATGACAGATTCGCGACTACCGTAACGTATGCAGCAAACGTTTTTCGTCTAAAGTGCGCCGATTAAAAGCTAAAGGTTAAGAAGAGGTAGCCGTGATTAGCGCTGAATATGCGACGAGAATATGATCAAAAATATTTGAAATTCCACTACACGCGTGATATGCGATCGAGCTTCTGCTAACGTCCCACTGTTATCGTTTATTCTCGAGGTTTACTACCGCTTCGTTACGAGTGTCTGTCAATGCTGCCGGCAGTAAATTGACTTTACGAGCTTCCTGGTGGAAACAAGAACATTTATTCCGATATCGGAAGAAAATATACGACCGGCTTCCCTGTCTGCACCTTAACGAAACGATCCAGCTGCTTCCGTTATTTCTTCTCTAAGCTTTCGCGCGTTCAGCGGTCTTCGCCGGTGGATCTTCGAAGTGGATTTTCCGCATGTCCCTATATATTCGTGCCTTCGTGTCGGCTTGGGAATTAATCGTCTCATCGAGAGACGATTTTTGTCATGCTGCGGCTTCAATGAAGATAAAATTCCTTGAATACAGAGTCTGGACAATCTTTGGTTTTGAAACAAAATGGTGTCGATAATTTTCATTTATATTTAGGGATTCTATTTGTTAAAAAGTAAATTTATAAACAGGTAGTAATTGTAGTGAATATGCATTGTATTAATTTGTTTTAAGATTTTCTCATTGGACATTCATATCTTAAATTTTATTGTTATAAACAAGTCAGAATATGTATATGTATATATATATATATATATATATATATATAACTGAAGCTAAATAAGAAAAAACGGACACACAAACACTGTGAAGTGTAAAAATGACGTAACCATTTCATAGATTTTTAAATTTATTAATGTTTTAAATTTCATCACTTTGCAGAAAATGACTGGTTAGTTGGTTAATTTTTTCCGCGTGTACACGTAGAAAAATAATTAGCCAGCACAGCAAATTTTATGCTGTGGCAACAAAATCTATCAGTTACCATATGGACTACAAAACGGTTTGTTAAAAATACTAATTGCCATACTGGGTTATTTTGCTGTAAAAGCAAATTAATAAATGTAGGAAAATATTTATATATTCTATATAACAACATATATATTGTTGTTATATATTCTATATAACAACATACACATTACATATAATAATAATTAAATTATATTTTATTATATTATAATAATATATTCTAAAAACAAATTCAATCAACAGAATATTTTCTGTCCTAGCAACAAAACTGTTTCTGTTCTATTTACAAATAATTCGCTAATTTGGTTACGTCAGCTAAATTTATTGCTGTCGCAACAAATATGTAGTAATAAACGATGGATTCGCTACAACAGCAAAATTATTTTTCTCCGTGTAGTTGTACCAGCACAAGTGAAAGTATGACAGCATCCATTGGTTCCGCCATTTCAGCTTCCAAGTAGTCCGGAGCCAATGGAAAATCTGTCGAGATTATGCAGACTCGATATTCAACGGACTCTAAACGAAGATGTAATTTACAATCAAGATGATTTCCGACCTTGAAAATGAATTCGGTGCCGGATTTTTTACTGCGCACGCCCGTTTCTTTTTCTCACTCATTATCGCGTACATGCGCGGGAAAACATTACTTTTTCCGCGCCAACGTCCGAGACCGCGCGCAATCTTTCTCCGGCGGTAACAAGACACTTACGAGGTGCAGTTATCTTCCGCGACGGGAAAACAAATTTAAGAGTAACATTCGCGCCCTCGTCATCGCGACAACGTAGCCATCCCGTACGTGTCTGAGAAACGATGACTCGAATTATGTTTATACGCGCGCTAACGCGCACCTCTGTTTCACCGAGTCCGGTCCTCTTCTTATCTCCGATTGCGGCTTTGTTACGGACACAAGTCCCAAGGACAAAAGCGTCCCTCTCGTAGAGGACGATAAGTACTCGGAAGGTCTGAAAATCCCCGTCTTGCAAGAAAAGACATGTATATATACGTATATATACATTACAAAGGGACGCAAGAGCAAACCGACCTCGTTCAACATTTGGGGCGCACGTAGCCTCGATTATTCTTGATTACGGTAAACGCACGCTTGCGAGTTCACCTCCGCAAGCGAGCGAATGAGCCAACAGAAGAACACTCTATTATTTGTGCGCCTTGCTGCGCTCTTTCTCTCTTTCTTTCTCTCTCTCTCTCTCGCTCTCTTTATCTCTAAAATATTTCCTCGTTATTACGATCGTTTATTTTGCACGCGAGAAACTCTTCCATCGCGCAGAAAAAACAATTAAAATTAATAAAAACTAGTTTTCACGGGTAAACATTAGCTGTGCATATAATACAACTAAAATTTAGTCCTAATTCTTTTCTTGCATCCAGTTTTTAGCTTTCACAGCTAAAAGTTAGGCCTGGTAATTAAATTGCAGTTGTATTATATGGACAATTCCTTTTTTTCCGCGAGTCGTCGCTTGTGCATGTCGATGGGGACGTCGTCCACATCTGAGCGTTTCGAACTCGTGCGTGCTTTTTTTCTCTTCCTCATCATCCCCGTCGCTGTCTAATGCGATATGCTGCAATATTTGTCGCACAATCTGTATGCATTTTGCATAATGACGTACAAGTTACACGACGCCCTTTCGAGTAAAGTTATACTTATTTCGCGTAACGGGCCAACAGCGCGACACGCAAAAGTGGACGAATTGCATTCACCGGACGTTTCTGGGTGAGCAGGGTTTCTCATAAATATTTAAAACAAGCCGCGGAGAAAAGCGCACCAATTAGGAAGTGTTGTTGTAACGCACGATATATAAAATACGCGGCGGTGACTGCCGGCAAATACGCGTGCCTCTGCGGGATTCACGCCCGCGCGACTCAATCGATAGGTCAGAGTTTTGAATATAAAGAATACGAAAAAAATTGATCGTCTATGCACGCGACATTTCTGGGTTAATGTCGACCACTCGATTGATGACTACCGATCGATCACCATTTGCCCTCGTCAAGTAAATACTGTTTGAATATCTACAGCAGATATTTATATCGCAGTTCATCAGATGGCACGATAAACAAAAATATTACTTTCAGCGATATTAATTCATGCGGTCGCGCATTTTCCATATCATAAAATATACATTATAAAATATGAAAAAATGTTGAAAGATACGAGAGAGTAAAAAGATAGGTATAGGTTAGGTTATTTATTCAACCCTAGGGGGCGAGGCCCTTTAAGGTATGCTATATAACGAGGTTACAAGAAATGTATAAGTGGCTATGTAATAAGAATAAGAAAAGTATAAATGAAGATCCCGAGTGAGTAGTTTAAGTGATTGCTAGATAGCAGAGAATAAGTATGTTGTAAAAATGAATGAACGAGCAAAAATAAATATGAATGATAAATATAAGTATACGCGCGCTAACGCGCACAAGAGTAACGTTATTATAGGATGGCCAACAGAGCGAGGGAGAGAGAGAGAATATAAGGGAGAATCGGTCGATGTTCCTTTTTTCGAGCGCAATTATAAACAACCCAGAATTTCCGTTTCACTTTGTGAGTGAGGGCGCTCATTAAACGCGGGAAGACTGACATAAATTTGCTGCCAATGTAAATGACACGAGTGAGCTTTGACAAAGGGGTGTGTTCGTGATTGGTTCTCATGGGCGCGGCGGAGCGCTGGCCAGCGACCATAAAGATTACTATTATTCACCTTTCGCTTCTTTCAGGGCTCTCCCGTGCCGCCTCGTTACCTGAATTCCCGCGGCATCGTTGGATGCTTTTGCGTCGCGTCGAGAGTCCCGCGAGAGCCGGGCGTAATTGGACTTAAAATCCGACCCGAAGGGGCTCCGGAAAGCAAGGGCGAACGAGCGCGCAGACGCGCATGTTAAAAGAAGAAATTTAAATTCGCACGATCCCTCCCGAAATGGGCAGGATTTCACGAGAAGAGTGCTTTCAACGCGGAAATTCCTCGTGCTTTATTTCCCTCCTCGATTTTTATTTACACCCCTTCCCTCTCCCCGAAGTCAAAACTCTATTCGAGAACGGAAGGAAGTGCGGAGTGGGATCCTGGTGAAAGTAATTACGTCGTCACGGAGGACCCGAAATCCAACATTTGAAATGTCGCCTTGAATTTACGAGGCGAGCGCGGCAATCTCGCACCGATCGAAAGTTTTACGCCCGGCCTGTGAAACGGTGGCGATCGCGTCGCAGTTGGTCGGCGTACTCGAGCGTAATCCAATTCTCTCCACCATCATTTTCCATCTCCTCGTTTTCTCGCCAGTCAACCGCGAGCTCTCTCCCGGCTCGGTTCGCCTCCAGAAATTCCGTCAATTAGGCGACTTCTTTCGCCCGTTGAAAACAAGGAAGCGCGGCTAATCCTGCGAGCATCGTCCACGCCGACTACTCCCGGGAGTCGAACGCAATTAAACGAGTTAAAAGTTCGACCTGCACGCGGAGCCGCTCCACCGGGAAGTAACGCCAGCCGTGTCGCCGCGCGTTCCATTCACTGCCGTTGAATGGAACCGAGAGCGCATCCGCGATTCGCGGATTTATCGTGACTTCACTCGGCGCCGCGGATAATTCTCCAGTTCGCGCAACTGTTACCGCGATAGAAATGATCGCGCGAGTAAAAATCCGTGTACATCGCGCGCTGGCACGGAATAAAGATGGACTGGTTATCGGGCGAAAAGTAACGATCTTGACGAGAATAAACTGGCGAGGTATTTGAAAAAGTTTCCTCGCTCTTCTTTCGGTTTGCGGAGGCGCGCTAGTTTGATTAGCTCTAATTCGGCCCGCTAAAGATGCTTGACATTTCCGAATCGATTCGATCGATTACGATGCTACGGAAATTATGACACGGATGTACAAACAGAATTATTACAATGCCGGGAAGAAGTATAGCGTAATTATTGCGTATTATTTAAGTAAGTGTAACGTAATTTTTATGGAGGAAAATAATTTGTTAGCAGAAAAAACTTTGCGCGTGTCACAGCAAAATCTGTCAATTACCGTGTGAACAGCAAAACAATTTGTTAAGAATATTAATCGCCATTCGTTGGATATATTTTATTGAATCTACAAATTATTTTGCTGTAAAAACAAGTCAGTAAATTTAGGAAAACACTATTTTGTTCTAACAGCAAATTAAAGTGTTTTAAGAACAAATTCCTTCAGCAAAATTTTTCTATCCTGGCGACAAAACTACTTCCGCCCTAATTACGAGTAATTCGCTGATTGGGTTATGCCAGCTAAATTTCATTGCTGTCACAACGAATACGCAGTAACGGTGTGATTTCGCTGGAATAGCAACATTATTTTTCGTGTGACAATATAAGTATATTTTACGATATGTTTAATTAAATATGCCTGTCCATTCGTTCGCGCAACTTCTCGCCGAGGAGACCACTTTTTGTTTCACATATCTACGTCGATCTGTTCACGAGTTATAAGTCCGCAAAGTTTCGGGCCGCTCGGCGTCAATCAACTAGCTCCAACTGATGGACGCGCGTCCGTCATATTGGCGCGAGCGACACGCGCTCAAGCGACCGCGCTGCGAACTACTCGCGTAAACAAAGCGGACAAGCACGTGCTTAGGCAAGCGCGTGATCGAGTAAATGACCGCTGTGAATGGGCCAGTTGACGTCACGTAGTAGTGGGGTAGGTTCGGACCGCTTAGCGTAAGCGTATGTGTGTTGTTGCACGGTCTCTTTCCCACCTTCGTGTCGAACGAGCGAGAAGATGCCATTGATTGCGTTCGAGCAATGACGAGTGATCTGGAGAGCGCGGTTCGATACGATACCACCGATATCTTGGCTCCTAAGGGTCGTAGCGAGTTCAGATAGAATTCGTTGGAAAGCTAATATCTTCGCGCTTCTGATGAATGTACAGCTGTTTAAGTTCAAGTTGAGAATTTATTAGTAAAATTAGATTTTCACGTGGGAAGATTGTCTTCAGATCGAAGTGAAAGTTAATCTATACTGAAAGCGAGAAGAACTCGGCTTGCAACGATTGATACGGTAAAGCTTCCGTTGTTTGGTGAATATACTGAGTGATTAAAAAAGAATTAACAATGATATTTTATTTTCTGACCTCGAAATTTTTGGAAATTAATTCAAGGGGTTCCGCAAAATTGTACGGAGAAAAGGCAGTACCCAAAGGTGCAAGTATGCAAAAGTTGCAAACATGTACATATCGAAGTTCAAGTCATTAATTCTAAATTCGCTGAAAGCAGCTCGCTTTTGAAGTGTTCAATTACTCCACGGTATGTGTAATCGTACAAGTTAACAAGAAACTTAGTCTATAAAATAAAAAGCTGGATATCGCGAAGACGGTTATTTTGAAATATATCTTCACTTTTGAAGAATGTAAACTTTGCTTTCTTATCTAAACAACTGCGTTTCTTGACCCTTGATCCTTTTCTGAGAAGTAGAACATCCTCTTAACGCTATCTTAATGACTTCTTACGACTTTCATTTCGCACGAAAATCAGAATAAGAATGACATTTTAGTCGTAAAGATGGATTAAGCAAGCTTTTGTGCACCGCCGCTGGAAAATTATACGAACCGTTTTGTTATACGAGTTATACGAACGCGCTGATATTTAATACGCGATACAATGTTATTGTGTTGGAGGAGCAAAACGCAAAACCGCGGATAAGCTTTTATAACGAATCCGCTAAACAACGTGTAATTTCATGGGCGACATTTGAATGATAACAGACTGCGTTCAGTTGCAGAGTTTATAGCTCGCTGCGCCGAACAATTCGCACGGGGGGATTTATTATTCGATCGTGAATGTTCTTCGCGAGTTAAAGTGCCAAAAACTTCAACATGCTATAAGAAACACCGAAAGAAAACATATATTGGACGACCTTGTGGAAAACTTCGTCGCTCCCAGGTTTACTCGCGCGATATCAAGTCGTGCTTTTTCGAACGGTGTCATCTGGAAACGACATGCGCGAACGAAACCCAGGAAAACAAAAGAACGACGGCGAGAACCGCGAGAACGATAATCGCGAATTGCGATCGAACACCGCAAATAGCAAAAACTAGTTTCGCTTTTGAGAGATACCGAAAAACGTCAATAAAAAAAAAAGAAAAAGATTAACGAAACAGAGAGGACGAAGAGGAAAAAGAAGAATATATTTGCCTTTTTCCATTCCCGCTCTCTTTTCTCTGCACATCATTTATCTTCTTCATCCTCTTCTAAAAGAGGGTATTTTTTCCTGTTAATAAATAAATAAAAGAACACCGATAATCCTGGGACGAAGGAAGGTTTCGCGGTGGGAGCGTGCAATGAGAGAGTTTACCTCGGTATTTGGAAGGCGATTTCGTCGAGCGAGTCGCTGGGCTGCAGAGGGGCCCGCTCGAAGAGCCTACTCGGGCCCCGATGTACCCGGTTGCAACACTGCATCGATCCAGCCGTCGGTTGAGGCTGGTCCGTGTGATTGGTCCCAAGTTGGCTGGCCTTGCTGCCTTTGCCGCGTCTCTGCTGCTTCAAACGTTCCTCCTCTGCCTGCCGGCGCAGGTTGCGCAGCCGGAAGAAGTACATCGACATGTCTGCGCTCAGGCACGCGAGTACTCGCGATCAAAAGGCTGGCTCGGTTCGTTCGGTTTCGCGAAGCGTTTCAAGCGAGCTAACAAACCGACTCGTTAAAGCGTCCATTACTCGGTGACGCTATGACCGTGTCAAACGTATCACAATTATCACAAATATGACGAGAAATGGCAAAATAAAGTGTCATGCACGGTAACAAATTTTGCATTACTTCAACATAGAGAATGTTTTAGAGAGGTATATCAATATTTGTTAAAAAGTACACACAAATATAATGTTAAATTAACACATTCTTCGTGTTAATATATTTCAGATTTCAGCGGTCGTTTTTAACGCAACATTTTTTACTGTGTATACGCTTTTTACCGCCGCGTTTCTCCCGCGTTTGGAGGGGAGTAACGCGAACGTTTTCCGAGGAAAGGTAATTCGCGCGCGCGCGCGAATGATCCTTTCTTTTTTTATCGTTGCAGTGGAATTTACACCAACGGAATGTTCTTGCGTGCGACAAAGCGGGATTTCACATCACGTCGGTGAAAAAATAAAGGGATATGTAACACTGATTAGGCAACATGAACTACTCATGCAAAACGTGTACGCGGACGGATGTTACTAATTAGCTACTCGGAAATATGTTTTACACTTTAACCGCGTGCGAATGCGTGTTTAAGCACGAGTTGTTTTATGTACAACATTTCAACGTGTATCCTGGGTTGAAATTTCCCGATTAGGGGAAATTCGAGCCTGGCGCGATTCATTCGTCAATATCATCAATTTTAATTTCAATCCGCGATTAATATATTGGTTTTGTTGTTATATTTTTTTTACATAAAATGCACGTGTATTTACCACAATTGAATTTAAAGCATTCGACATGCAAATAAAATAATATGATCTCATGCGCATTTGATATTACAGCTACGGCTTATCAAAATCCTGTAAATATGATATTTCATTTTCATATTTTCCGTTTGTACTTCGCCCATTTTTTTACGGTTTTACAACATCGATTAAGTTCACAAATATACGAGTCGGCAACATCGGTTCTACGACTTCTCCTATAATCAGGTCATGCACAGATAAAAAATTATAGTTATTTTTGGCGCAAAACACACCCTTTCTTATTTTAACCACAAAAATAGTCATAAAAGAATCATTTTTCTAGTGTACTATAATGTCAATGATAATAACCTTACATGCATGTTACTATTATTGTAAAATATATTTAGCACCGAAAATAACTATAATTTTCTATCAGTGTGCTATATAAGATACAATCAGGCGGCTCTTATAGTGAATTAAGGAGGCAATTTCTAAATCCCACATTTTAAGAAACGCGACACTCTCGTCGCGACTTCGAACCGACTGGAATGCCGCTCTGCATCGTATATATCGCGTTTCACTAAAAATTCGTAAAAGTTAAGTACACGCGAGATAATTACTCGCACTCTGCTTATAAATTCATTTGCGAAAATTAATACATACACCTCGTGTAAACACTGTGTGACGAACAACACACCGAACAACAACTTCGATTTAAACAGCAAAACCACAAGGTGGCAGAGCGGACAGATACACCGTAATTTATTCTCATTGCAGGGACAACACGTGCAAGTAATAATAAGCTCCTTACAAAGTTCCAGTCGAACTTCGGTGGGGACCTACTTCGGCAATGACGCAGAAAAAAGTTTATCTAACGATCTCTTCCACTACCTATTCGAGGATCACACTGTTAGCATGTCAGCCGGTACTGCGAAGTCGCGGGACCGGTCAGTCCAATCAGGATGAGCAAATTCAGTTAGGTGACATTTTCGTTTGGGAAAGATCTCGCATTGAATTGTTGCCGGGATTACAAGTCACGGTCAACATCGGGGACTCTCGATCTTCTCATTATCTCTTCGCATGCCCGTTCGGATTCGTTAGGAAATATAATTGAATTATCGCGCTAATAACGATCACGGCTTGAATCACGAGACACACTGACGGAAAAAAAGAAGTACACAGATAAAAACTAGCTGTCCATACACTGAGAAATCCGTTTAGTTGACACAAATAAAATTTCCTGTTTGGATATGGCAAGCAAATGTTTGGGAGAACCAAAGTTTGGTTTCCTGAAACGAAAATGGAAAAGGCTTAGTTCAGAGAACCAAATTTTTCACAAGCAAAACATTTATTTGTCCACATCTAAACAAGAATTTTGTTCGAGTCAACTAAATGAGTTTCTCAATGTATAACACGATTGAAACTTAGTTAATTTAGTTAATTCCTCTTGTTCTTGTAACTAGTTTCCCCAGTTTTTAGCTCGCACAGCTTAAATCTAGGCCGGTGATTAAATTTCGGTTGTATTACATGGATAGCTAATTCTTTTCTCCATACAAGGGACAGACTTTCGAAACCGCCGATGATCCGCGGCCTCCGCGATATTCGCGGCGACTCGGGAGTTTCGCCGCCGGCCCGTCGTTATTTTCATTAGAACCGCACGTAACACATCCGACGAATTATCGTTGAACGTCGCGCATCGCTCGTGTCGCGCACGCGATGTTACATTCCCGAGTTCGCGCGCGCGCGTAAATAACCGCTCCTGAAAACCACTCGTTCGCCGGCGTAATAAAACGGAGGGACGGAGTGGCTTTGCGAAAAATAGTGGATCGGTGTCCGAGGTTGCGTTCATCATGCCGCGAGCTAAGAGAACAACGGGGCTAATCCTACCGGCCGATATCGTAAATTCACGTCCGGTGGAGGTATCCTCATCCTGACCCGCGCGCAAGGGTGAGGACGCCGCGTTGAGCCCGGTCCTTCGTCTTCGCAGCAAACAGCTGTTTTACGAGCGCCGGCCTTTCACGCCTTTTACCAAGAGGATAGCCCGCGCCATTTAAGCCGGAGCCGTGTAAAGTTAAAATTGCAATCGCAAATCACGCTGCCGCGATAAATAAACCGGGAGCTATCACCAAGCTCGTTCTCTCTTTCTCTCACTCTCCTGACACGTTAAAGAAGCGATCAGGCTCGGGCGCGATATCGCGGGATGCAAACTCACCGGCCCTAATGGACGCGTAGTTCTCTTAAATGCCATCGAGAAGAGCTGGTGATCTAGGTCAACGGCAGGCCAGCTTACGCTCTTCGCGGTCTGATCGATATCTCCATGTTCGTGTAAACGCGAGAAAAAATCATCGTCGATCATGACCGAAGCGAGAGTTTTTACGCAGGTACTCCTACGATCGCTCGCATCTCGCCCCTCCCGGCAGGTCGGAGGATCTGAATTGATAAGAGAGTTCGAAGGCCTGGGGAATTAACGAGCCAATAAGGATCCGATTTGCGGGCCATCTATATGCGCGGCTCCAGCGGGCGGCGGAGCGCAAATTCCCCGTTGGATTAAGCGATTTCTATTTGCACCAACACCCGTTGCCTTGTACACGTGACCTGGATCCTGAGGGCGATCTTAAAATATGCGCGACGGGAGTGTCGATAGTCTCGATCTATTTACGCTTAAAGGTGGCGGTTCGATCGGCCCTCCCGTCTCCTTTCTCTCTCGATTCTACGTATTTACCGCAAGCCTCCTCCTCCTCCTCTTCCTCCTCACGTAAGACGCGCTTGCAGAAGTGGCCGAAGAAGATGTGGATGTTGGCCGGTTGCGCGTAAACAGAGAAACGCGTTGTACGTTGGGAGGCCGATTAGAAGAAATATATTTCACTTAAGGCGTAAATATTTAAACGGCAACCTGCCCGTAGACCGGCGGCCGTTGTGCATCGGCGCAAACGAATAGCAGTGGTGTTCTCTCGGCGGAACGTTTCCGGATAGTCACGCGGATAAATGCGACAGCAAGAACGGACGAACCGGATCAGAGGATGACTCAAAGAATCGGGACGAAAAAGAGGGTGTGCGTAACGTGAGTGAACCTTCCGCCGGTCGTGGGATGGCGAAGTAAATTGAAGTAAATGAAACCTTGTCATCTAGTCCATCATTAAAAATCCCTTTTAGCCGTTGTGCGAGCGTGTGTCTGTTGCGATACAGAATGCCCCGAGCCGGCGGCTTGTTTTTCGCCACGGTTCCCTTTCATCACTTTGTCGATTTTCCCAGTGGAACTTTCGTTGA